>NC_136484.1:22184528-22214528 GCF_053919585.1 Euprymna scolopes | reverse complement strand
ATACCATTCAATGCACGTTCGCTGTCCTTCCTTAGGTTGACAGAGGGGAAAACATGAGATTTTAATTTTAGTATGGACATGCATGTGAGCACGCTCCGGAAAATCCCGTAAATTAAAAAATTTAGCCGATTTTCTTTTTGTATGAAAGTATAGTGTTTTATCAGTAATAAATCGATGGAAAAAATGAAAAGAAAACTATTTCAAGAATACACAAAGTGGGATAACAAAGATGATAATTCAGAAGGAACAAAGAGAGGAGAAAAGAATTTAAAACTGTTGTCATAGCGACATTCGGAAATTGAAATATTGACATTCAAGTGAAACCAATAGTATATAATAAATTGCGATGTCTCAAGTAATGAAAATATCCAAAACGCACGAAAAACGATATTGTATGAATTTATTATTAAAGAAAAACATTTCGAAGAAAGTAGAAATTTTAGCTCTTTCACTTGTGTTCACGGCACATGTCACGTGATGAAACAAACATAGCTGAAATCATATTTTCGTTGAATCATGGAAGACTTAACTAATTGTGACATGGCCATTAGGTAGATACTATTTCATATTGTTGTAATTGGCAATGAATGTAAGATGTTATCATTGTGTTTTTAATTGAAAATCAACTTTTAGGCTGACGGATTTCGCTAGAACGCTAGAATAACGGAGAAGCATCGTTTTTATCGGCCGACCTGTACAATGAACACCACGCATATATTTTTTCGATGTTGTTGCAGAATTTGATCATCGGGATTTTTCGTAAATTTTTATATACCAATAGGTTTTAAGCCAAAAAAGGTTGACTTAAGGATTAAGCTACAAAAGTATCACATTTCATAATTGAGCATTAATATACTGTGTGTGCAAAATCAAGACTTCAAGACAAGGTATTGATGGCAACGAAAGGTGTATTTCATTTTACGTTACAATTGTTTCAATGTCCAGTTCGACAATTTCAAGCATTATATCGTTTGAAAATTTTCAAAAACTAGCATTTCTTCAGACTTTATGAATAAACACACTTTTTGTAGCATCTTTTTGAATAGAAAGAAAAAAGAGGGAGGATCCCTTACGGGAAAAACATGCTAGAAACATTTACCTTGGTTGTGATTACGGAAAAGCCCATTCAAATGTTAATGTATAGCCTAATTTTCGTATCCTTATTTAAGAAAAGAGTTATGTGAAGTTTCCACCGGGAGCCCTAAGCCATTTAAAAAAGAAAAAAAAAATTTTTTTAAGAATATCCTATTTGTTGGGTTCCTAAATTCCTTTATTTCCCGATGATTAATTGTTTGTAAAAAGAATTTAAAAAAATTTAGTATCTATATTTAGATTATGTTCGTAACAACGTTGTAAGGATGTTACAGCTAGTTTTAGTTTCGTATTAGTGGCAAGTAATGTTTATATTATATTATGTTTTATTGGTACAAGGATATAAGACTATTTCAGGTTTAGAATTTGATTGAATATAAGAATAAGGTAAAATGGGTGTATTAAATATATATAAACATTGTAGGACATTTCGGGTGAAGTGTTCTAATCTATTTACTGTCTGAAAATTCATAGTTATTCTACTTGAAAATGTTTTTGTGTCGTTGATTGGGATGATTTGAAGGGAGATAATCCAATTAAGTTGTTAAGTACTGCTAGTTAACTCTGTTTGAAACTGGGTCGAGTTTGTTTCTTTTAATGGTTAAAGGGAGGTAATTCAGGCCTTTTGTGTTTTCGATTCGTTGATTACAGTATATATATATATATATATATATATATATATATATAGCATATATATATATGTATATATATATAGTTTTTAAAAAATCAACAACAAATCTACGTTATATGCATATATACATATATATATGTATATATATATATATATATATATATATATATATATATATATATATATATATATATACTTCTCAAGAAAAGTTGCATTTTTCATTATTTATTTACATTTATGTTTTCGGAATTTTTTAACAACAAAAGTATTGTTTTTTTTATTTTTCAGGCGCATGCATAATTTATATCGTACGCATGCACACACAACTGTAATAATCTAAGCATTTAATGAACTGGACACCGTGCGAAATAATATGTATATTAGTGCCGAAACATTTTAATTTTAGTAACCGTCCCTTTGTGAAAGTAAGAATTGGATTTCGAAATATGAGAATTTTCAGAGCTCAGCCAATCAGAATAGACGGACTTGGCGAGGGAGCATTTATGATTTAGAAACGGAACTTGGAACAATTAGCTGAGATGTATTGAATTTCTATGTGGGATTTGTGCAGTCATTTTAATTTATATGAAGATTAGTTATAAGCAGACATAAATCAATTCACCAATTCATGTTTAGCATCCGATAAATTCAATATTTTACTTTCATACAATAAATTATAATAAACAACAAAATATGCCTAGTGTTTCGTGCTCTAGATCTAATATTTAAATACGAATTATCAATTATTTATTAATAAAAATTATTATAGATCTAGAATATACAATTATATAATGATAGACTTTCTAAGAATATACATTACATATTTATTCAACAGGAGGAAAAATAATTACTATTTATATCATTTTAAGTGTATTACCTTATAAACATTATGTAATACACTTTTAAATATATATAAAACATATAAATGTATTACATTATATATATATTAGTGTTTGGACAATTAATCAGAATCGGAATCGGGAATCGGAACGTTTTGGTGTATCGGGATCGGAAAAAGTATAGTCTAATTTCCGATTCCAAATCGATTCTTTAAAATTTTAAAATAAAAAATGAAACAAGCACATATTGTTTTTTTTTATCAGAAGTGGTTCCTTTAAAATATAAGACTGAAAAGGGCCACAGAATGGGTTATAAATCTCATTTACAGATTTAACATTGATTAGCAGAGTTTAATTTATTTTATTTTTAAGAGATAACTTATCTATTGCCTTTGTAATCGTTTTGCATCTATTCGTTAAAATGTCTATGTGCCCTCATCCGGAGAGTTCAGGTGATTATTAAAAAGTTTTAAATGCTCTGGGCAGGAGGGGGTACATTTCGTTGGCGGCATCTGTACATTGGAGTGTCATCGGCATCTTCTGAAATAATTAAAGTTTTATGGCACCTCTTTGGACACAACGGCTGTGGCACTTATTATTTGAAGCATATTTGAAACCCCATTCGCAGAGGTAGACTCTCCAAACCTAATTTAATCTGTTTTTATTAATTTTTATTGTAAGCAAAGTAAATATTCTAGAATTCACTTACCTATTCAATATTACAGATTTTAGAAAAGCTTTTCGCACCTATTTGATAAATGGCCATATGGTGTCTATTAGAGACTTCACACTTTAATATCAAAGATTTAATATGCTTGAAATTTTTTCTGACGCTAGTTTTGTCTGATCACCACATCCTTTGAAATATTTCATGTTTTTTTTATATTTTGTTTGGTTTTGGCACAAGTGAAAATATAGATGAAAATCTAACAAGTTTATTAAAACTTTGGAAGAGCAAACATTAAGAAGTTTGTTAACTTAAAAAAAAAATTCATTTATATTTAAAATACCTAAAACATATGAAATTCTACTTTTTTAGGCGATTATATCTGAGCACGCTGAAAAGTTATTTTAGAATTTAGAATGGGGGTTCAGTTGTGCATATAAATATAATGTAAACTGGTCCCATGTCGGTATATTATAACCTTTTTAAGCAGTTAAGAAATTGTTGATTCTAAGTCCGATCATCAAAATCATAAAACCACATGTAATTGTTATATTTTTCGTATTGCCACCCATACTTAGGGTTAGTAGTAGGAACGGAGCGCGGTTTTATGACTTTTAACAATATTATATATTAATACGATAGCGTGTGTGTTATTTATTTTGTGTGTCACTATTACATCCCAGTGACTGTGGTTTAATTGTTATGGATTCCCATTTCTTATAATAAATGATTTTACCAAGAAGTCTTCATAGGTTTTGGTTTCGTTTTAAATTATAACTAATGGAACTTAAGTCATCTATTTTTTATAAATGATTTTACCAAGAATTCTTCATAAGTTTTAGTTTCGATTTCGATTGTAGCTAATTGAACTCCAGTGATCCAGTTACTTTTATAAATAATTTTGTCAAGAATTCTTCATAAATTTTGGTTTCGATTATAGTTAAAAGAATTCGAGCTGATGTACCCAAATCATATGTATATATTTTTTTGTTTTTGAAATGGCAACTTTCTAATAGATAAACATCGTTTTCTCATTTTACCTACCAATCGTCGACTATTTTCAACTGTTTATGAAAAACTTTTAAGTAGCCTGTTGTACACTAACTACGAACTGATACAGTTTGGCTTTGTTTAAAATCAAAATAAACATTTTGTTGTCTTTCAATTTCCATTATATTACAAGAAAAATAGTTGGGAAAAAATATAAACTGAAATTACTCAGGGGTTTATGTAATAATTTAAAAATTTACAAAAAAAAAAAACGAAAAATCTCTAATTAAATTTTTATAAATATTAAAAGAATCGGAATCGTAATCGGGAATAGAATCGGAATCGGAAATGTAGAACAGAATCGGTAATTGGATCGAAATCGAGAAAAATTTTGGAATCATCCCATCACTAATATATATATATATATATATATATATATATATATATATATATATATATATTAAGCGTGTTACATATTATATTCATAAACATATTTTACTTATCTTATTAGGCATCTAAGTCTGCTGCATATACACGAATAAAATCGAACTCGATACTTACACATATATGTGTGCGCATGCACCCATACTTGTATATAGATATGTACATATATATATATATATATATATATATATATATATATATATATATATATATATATACGCACATATTCGGAGTACTCTTATATATACACACGCATATATATATATATATATATATATTTATACATATAATACTCTTAGTTCTTATATATCCCTCTGAATTCTGAAACCTAATACCCTTAACATAAATTCAATAAAATCGATTCAAAACTTATAGAACCGTAGTGATCAGCTATGAATTAGAATACAATTACTTGAGCGACTATCGATCGAGAAAATCGGACTATATTTAGCTTTAAATCTAAAGCATAGATACACATATAAATGTTTATTTGCGCATACGTACATTATACACACTACGCCGAACTACGCCTGCTAAGTTCCAATTTAAAAATTTTGACCCAGATATTTTTCGGCTTAAAACAAAATCGATTTTGTTCCACAAGTCCGAATACACTATATATCAAGTTTCAATTCTGACAAGTTTCAAGTTTAACAGAATACTTTATTAAAGACCGTTCCACAGACAGGCAAGGATTTTATGCTAACCACAACTCCAAATGCTATGCATTTATGCATAATGTAGAAAAATGCACAAATAAAGGAGCAGCTTAGATTAGTTGGTCCCACAGACGAGCCTCGTTCTGACATTCGAAAACTTTAGGTTAACAAGCGGTGAAGCTACCGAAAAGTAACCTTTTTGAATGAAGATAGATATAAACAATATTTTAAAATTAATTTCTTAATTATACTTACTTGTAAATAATTATTGAAAAATATTGCAAAGTTTTTACATAGCTGGTTCTTTGGGATAATAGGGGCGCCTCAAACCCCCCTTCCAAAAAAAGACAACAAACAAAAAAGGCTTTAGCGTTTTTACTATTTTAAAGCGCTTTTTTTTAAAGTTTGAAACACAATTAGTGGCTAGTTGTTAACTTGGAACAACAAGGGGGCATGGCGGAAATTATTCAATTTAAATGTATTGTGATGTTTTTATTGGTGTCGAAAAATGTTTTCAGCCGCCATATTACTACTTATTTACTTGCCTCCCTACGAGGGCAGAGTTAGACACAAGGTTGAGTTTTAATGTAGAGAAGCATTTATTCCTAAGAAACGAATTGTGAGATATAAAAGCAAGTTAAGCTAAAAGTAAGAAAAAAAAATTAAAAACACAATTCAAAGAATTACAGAAAGACAAAATTCCAAGAAATTTCGAACATTTATTGCTATAAACATTTATTACTATAAACATAACGAACAAGTGAATCATGAAGAAGTGAAAATAAATAAATAAATAATTGAAACCAAAGGCAAGATAAATCAATGTAAAAAGGGCCAATAACGGTAGAAGCATCGGTGTAATATACCACGTGACCTAACTGTTCAAATTTTTCAGAATGAAGTTCGTCTGCGGGACCTACTTATCGTAGCTGCACCCAAATAAAACTGCGTAATAGTGAAATAATACTAATCATCACATAAGAAAACAAGAAAAAATGCGAACAGTAAATTAATAAAAGTTCGTTTTTCAAAGAAATATGCAAATTAGTTGTTATTTTTTAAGTCGATGGTATATTCATGACTAAATATATTAGGAAGATGTATTCGCTTTTAAAATAGAAAAGTATGCATTTAATATCAATATCAGTGCGATAAAATGGCCAAGTAGGTGTACATGTGTAAATAAAAAATTATCTATAAATTAGAATTTATCAAGTAAATAGAGCAATTAAAAAAAAACAAGAATAAATATTTAAAAATTGAATAGCTAAAAACAATAGTCTCTCAAATATTAAACGATTAATTATGAAAAAAAGATCCTTAACCCATGAAGTCTCAAAGATAGTCACTTTTTATCAGAGAATAAACGTTATTAAAAAGTGTATCACTGGTTAGAAGAATATAAACTATATATAATAAATGATTTTTTGTGAATTAAAAGGAGTTTTCAATGGAATAACATATTTAGAAATTAATAAATTAATGAACTAATTAAATAGTTAACCAATTAATTAATGAAATAGTAATCCGTTAAGCGATAGGAAGAATAGATTAAAGTGTCCGCCAAAAAAGTTCGTTATACTTGAATACACAAACAATACTCATATATATATATATATATATATATATATATATATATATATATATATATATATATATATATATTCCGAATATTCCGCGTTTCATCCACCCTAGGATTCTTCAGGCTTATGTGAGTAAATGGAGTAGTTATATATATATATATATATATATATATATATATATATATATATATATATATACACACACATATATATATATAAGATGTAAATTATTTTCAAATCATTTGAAAAAAAAGGGTTTACATAAAGGTATACAAGTTTCCAGCCGTTTCCAGGTGATGGGTATTTTTAAATAAACAAATAACATAAAACTATTAGCAACATTCTGATTGAAATAGTTTCATTTCCGATCGGATTAAGTGAGTGTTATGGCTGTTGTGGAAATTACTTTTATGGTCTTTTAATGAGCATCCTTGGGTTTTTCTTCACTAACTTCATCGCTTATGTTTAGTCTATCAGCGATCTGTGTACTTTCAGTATTTATTATATCTATATAATTTGCATTTGTTCGTAGCTAGTGTTCTTTTGTCATTTGTTGTAATATTTTCTGTGTTTAGTTATACTCTGATTTATTTATATATTAAAGTTTCTCGTTTCATCTGTATCACAAAGATTTTGTTAAAGATGTGCATGTTTCTAACGATAGTGTGTAATTGTTTTTAGAAATTATTATAGTCTTTGTGGAATTAAGTTTCAAAAGTCATTTCCGAAGTAAACAATAATTTCTTTTAGATTTGCGTTTATTAGATGTTTCATCCGAAGGATTCCAATGAATTAAAAACGCTTCCATGTATGGATGTAAATAATTGCCAAAAATATATATTAATACCTTACTACTGATCAGTATGAAGCACTGTTCATATAAATGATGTACATTTATACTTGATATATCATATATACTTGTAATATTAACTGTGTATACATGAAATAGTTTATTTATATATATATATATATATATATATATATATATATATGCGTGCGTGTGTGTGACTACTTCATTTAATCACATAAATTATTATAAGAAGATATAATTTTCCGTATTTACTTCAACAGTGCTCAGTACATAGGTAGAGCTAGGTAGTAAGTTATAAAATATATATGGCAATTAAGCTACACAGACTATTCCGCATCTCATTCTCGTGAGAATTCGTCAGGCTTACTCATATCCCTGACGAATTCTCACGAGAATGAAATGCGGAATATTCTGTGTAGCTTAAAGGACATAATTTTCATAACTTAATATATATATATATATATGAGATAAGAAAAGACTTTAAAACTATAAATTAAAATTTACAATTAAATTTATTATTCGACGGAATATTCCAAATAAAAAAAAAACTTTCAAAGTCATTATTCCGCAGAGTTTCAAAGAATGCCACTGATTTCCTATTGTTTTATGATGAGAAGAGCAAGAATTAAAGATAAGGTTTTTGAAATTCTTTTTTTTTTACAGTATTCTGTTTAATAATAAATAAGAAATTTGCAAATCCTCCTGCTACAGGACTTCTGATAAATTTATTATTTTGACTTTGACTTTCCATGTCTCACTGATTTTAGCAAATAGGGTGCATACCTTCATAAGTATTTGCTAATATTTTCTCTCCTCTGATGAGATGGTAGACATCGAAACCCTATAGGTTAAGGAGATTAATTTTCTAAAGTATTCTTTGTCTTGCTTAGAATAATAAAAATTCTTTGATATGAAACTCAACTTCATTTCATTTCAATGAGAGTTTTTTGAAATTCATTGAATCACAATTTAATTTATTTGCTCTATCTTGCATATCGAGCAATTCTTGTTTAGATGGGATAACTTATAGAATATTACTGCCAGTAATATTTTGTAAACTTTATAATCTCACGTTTCTATAACAACTGATTGTTAAATAAAAACTATTCTGAAGAATATATATATATATATATATATATACTAGTAAGCCGTCCAGCAATTTCCAGTCGTAAAATACCATATTTTGATTAAAGCAGATTTCGTATTTTTTATATTATATTAGACACAATATTTAATAATGATTTAAAACGTTAAAAAACTCGAGCGCCATCACCAAGACTCGAAACCAAAACTTTACTTTTTCTTTTAACGTAAATGCCTGAGCTATGAAGACATGATTGCTGCAAGGCTAAAAATTGAAATATGAACCAACAGCTATTACGTTATGCATGCATTTTCGTAATTCCGTCGTTCGATTATCAACTGGCAAATTCCAATTTTATAATGTTTTTACAATAAGAGTTTTAAAATAAAGTTGTAGTGTTGTTTTCTTTCGTGACGATTTTTTAGTACCAAGTACTTTATATACAACAAGTTCGCAACGATAAATACATATATTTTCAAAACCTAATACCAAGTATTACTCATGCACTGAGCACTCTTGAGGTATATCCTCCGAATCGATAAATATGATATTATATATCCTTATAATCACGTCAAATATTACCCCTGTAGATATAAATATTATATATATATATATATATATATATATATATATATATATATTAACTCTTTTTCCACTCTAAACAAGGCACTTGCATTATAAATGTCTGTCTAACAGAGGACTGAAGGTAGCTGAGTAGCGGGATGTTTACACATCTGCAGGTTAGTACAGTAAGGGAAACAGGAAAACAGAGAGGGATTTCTAAAGTTTAACAGTACGAGGTAAGAAACTATTAGGATGGATGGTTTTCCTGCATCAATGGACCTCAGCAGTGAAGCGGTGGAATTTTGCTGCTTCTCGTGTTAGTAAAGAATATTTACGTTGGGAAGGGCACAAATGCTATGAGTCCATCATAACACATTCAAGTACTTGTAAACGGGCACAAGAATGTAACTTTGCGGCGATGAGACAGAGGTTAGAACTAGGCCGATAATACAAAACTTATTAGATTTGAGAATCTTCTTTGGGCCCTGTCTAAAAATGAGACTACTGTCAATTGCACCAGCTTAGATGTGGCAATAATTCTCTATGTTATACATTCGCTGTAGCCTGTCGTTCAAAGTACTTCTCAGTCTTTATAATTGCTAAGTCTACTTTTGTGACGGTGGTCTTCGATGTATATACACTGACAGTGAGTAAAACACAACACAGCTGATCTATAAAATAATATTTTGCTTTATTTCACACTGACAACAGTTATTGGATTTACAGTTATGACGGGTGCTTTAAATCAGTGAAGGCGCTTGGAAGTGATGAGAATGTTTGGCGGTTAAGAATGTATCAGCTTGTTCTCTCTGTGTGATTGACTGCCCGCTTTATATTGTGTCGATTTATATAAAAATTCTCTTCCCTGAAATGTGTATGTCCTATTGTCTATTGTTTCAAATCCTCTGACCGATATCCTCTCACATGTTCCTGGTCAAATTATACATTCCAATAGACAATAGTGAAAAATTCCCCATTCCTCAACTGGATCAATCTGCCTGTAGGACTAGGCAACCCATCGAATGCCTCTCTTCCAGAGTTCACCTGTAAAATATCACACATACATTCAATGGCCAATTGTGGCCTTATAAAGATATAGGATACTCTCTGGTGTGAGTAATTTTCTAGCACGTTCCCAGTGTATTTACTCCAATTTATATTGCTTCTGAAGGTTAAGCCGAGGAGTTTGAATAATGGTCTGTGGAGTAGAGTGCTATTTGTCATGGCAATCGGTAGTTGATAATGTTATTATTTTTTGTAGTTGTTAAGGGAAACGAGCTTAGTCTAAGTAACATGTAATCTTTCATTCCACTACCAACAGTTCGTTTTCTAAGGTTTCTGCAATTGTCTTGGATATGTGTGCATTCATTTTCTCTTATATCTATATATATATATATATAAAAGCGAAAATGTGTGTTAATGAGTGTGTGTATGTGTGTGTGTGTGTGTGCGTGTTTGTGCATTTTTGTGTATGTCCGCAAAAGGCTTTTTTCGTCGGCCTTCTCGGTCGGCTCACTCCTTCTTAAAACTTTTTATATCACGTCTAAATCGTAATATCTACGACTTAAGAATGGGGGGTCGCGACTATCTTTAATTTGCTCGACTTTTACGAGCTCTTTTCGAGATATTTTTCGGTCTCCGCGTCTTCGAAAAGAGAATGATGGGGCGGGGGAAAACAGAAACTGGCTTGTAGCGCAAAACTAGGTCAAACATCACGCGACTTAACTTCCTCACACCTGTCAATTTTAATTTATAAAAGTTAACTTAACACGCTTATCAATTCTTCTCCCGTCGTGGCCGAGATGGTGTTTGGCTTTTCCCCCTTTCGTTTCCTCCTTTGCGTCAAGGCTTGCTTTGATTTTACCCCCCCCCAACACATACACCTCCAAACACCCGGGCAACGCCTGATACCCCCGCTAGTCTATTATAGAGCGTGATGTCTTCAGCACATATACAGATTTAGGATTAAATTTCAAGGTTATTTATGAATATCAAGAATAATAAAAGGCCAATGATTAATCGCTGAAGCACAGTTGCATAAATATTGTCGTTTAGATGTACGGTCATCTAGTACAATCTGGGTTTTTCTCTTGTCTATAAAACATCTGATAATGTAAACTGTTCCTCCAGAAATACCATCAAATTTAATTTTCGTGAGTAGCTCTTCATACCCAACCTTGTTAAAAGCTTTGGATATATCAAGGGCTAAATCCATAGCATACCTTCATACGTTCAGAGATAGAATAATACAGAAGAGGGGAGGTTCAGTCATGATTTTGCCATTGCCTAGTACCTCACCCAGATTGTCCACGAACCCACCCGAGTGCCCGATATTCCGGTCAGTATGCAAGCCTTCTAGACCTTTTTCACACAACTTCCCCTGAGCTATGTTCAAGTTCCGTTCTGTCTCCTCTGGGATCTTTCGACCACGCGGTTGTATCAGTAAAGATAAAAACGAAATGTAATAAGTCTGGAGACATACCTCTCAACCGTACTGTATATCGATACTCTACCGCTTACTGGGATAGCTTCCGTACACTTATATCCGATCTACCACTGCATTCCACGTTTAAAAAAGATGTGTCCTCCATAGTATCAGACCTGGCCGAATGGCTAATTGTAGGCATAGACCGATTCATACTATCCAAAAAATTCCAACAAAATCCCAATAGCTATCCATGGTTCTCCCCAGAATGTGCTGCTGCCATCGCGCACAGAAATCACTTTTTCCATTACTACACACGTAATAAATGCACTGAGACTAAAGCTGCTTTCAGGACTGCCAGCAACCACTGCAAAAGAGTAATAAAAAAATGCAAGAGAGCTATATGCTCAGTCCGTTAAATCCAAAGTAGCTGAGCAGCGGCTTGGTTCCCACCAGTTTTGGCAAATAGCAAACAGGATCCTGAACAATAGCGTGCGTTCTATCCCAACCATCATCAATGGACCTGAGGTCATCTCGGCAGCATCAGATAAAGCCAAACTATTTGCCAGGAACTTTGCAGCTAATCTACCGTATCCGACGAAGGCCATCAACTCCCCGTATTTCCTCCTATAACGGACAACACGCTCTGCAATATACAAATATCTGTGCGGGATGTCGCCAAGCTAATCAAGAACCTTGATTCCAGTAAAGCAACTGACCCTGACGGCATTCCAACCATTGTGCTGAAAAGCTTCAACTAGAACTTGCCCCCATACTTACAAAACTCTTTAAGCGTTGCCTTCAAGAGAAGTGCTTCCCAACACTCTGGAAAACCTCATCAGTATGCCCTGTATTTAAGAACTCAGGTGATAAGTCCTCTCCCTCTCAGTACAGACCAATAAGTCTCCTGTGTGTCATGAGTAAGCTGCTGGAATCCATATTAAATAGAGAAGTAGTCAACCACCTCAGCAGAAATAACCTTCTTAGTGACATGCAATATGGTTTCCGTTCAGCCAGATCTAAAACAGATGTGCTAACCGTTATATCTCATAGGATTAGCGAATCTCTTGACAAAGGCTTCATTTCTAGGGCAATTGCTCTTGAGATATCGAAGGCTTTCGATAAGGTATGGCATAAGGGTCTACTTCACAAGATTTCCAGCTACGGTATAACTGGAAATGTTTTCTCGATCATAAAATCATTTCTCTCCGATAGGCTCATATAGTAGTAGTTTTTTTTTTACACAGTGATCACCACTTATCAAGGCCCGGAAGCCACTCAGGGATAAGGGTTATTGCAAGTACATTACGTTAGTGTGGAGATTTGATGAAGTGTTTACTTAAGGGGGCGGTTCATTAGGAATTAGACTTGAAGACATCCAAGCTGTAGTCCGGTAGGAAGCAGGCAGACGGAACAGAGTTTCACAGGCGTGCAGTTCTAAGAAAGAAGCTTTGTTCATGGAATCCGCGTTTTGATTTAGGCACAGATATAGAGTGGGGGAAATTTTTCACAGTGGATTCAGCTAGACGGGTGTTTTTCGTGAAAGATTGGCGAGGGATTGGAGTTCAGATGAGTACCTGTCATGGAAATAACGATAAAACAAGGATAGGCTCGCAACGTCTCTTCTGTGGGAGAGAGGTTGCAGGGAAGAGAAAAGGGCATCCCCCACTAAGCCACGAAGTCTATTTTGTACTCTGTCAAGGAAGGATAGGCTGTTTTTAGCAGCTCCTGCCCAGATATGGCAGCAGTATTCCATCCTTGGACGTACTTGGCTTTTATATAGATAGAGAATTGCATCAGTAGTGAGATATCTTCTGGGGCGGTAGAAGGATCCCACCATCTTTCCAGCGACCATGGCAACAGACTTGATGTACGTGTTCCATTTCAGATCAGAAGTAAAGGTCAAACCCAGAAGCTTGTCAAAACACGGGGCCTCACCTAGACGAGAGCCATCCATCACAATTGATGCCAGATGGGATCAGAGCGTTGATGATGTAAGGATAGGAGTTTGGTTTTGGATGCATTAAAGGTAACCAGCCACATCTTCCCCCACTGAACCACGCGCTCGAAATCAGAGGAGAGAAAACCAAAGAGAACTTTGTCATTTACAGCCTTTGACGTATTGCCGTAGATGGTCGTGTCATGACGGGCAGAAATCAAAGGCCATCAATATTAATGCTGGAGTCCCTCAGAGGTCCATCCTAGGCCCAACTCTCTTCCTGATCTACATCAATGATCTCTCAAAACACATACTTAAATAATTCGTTGACATTTATGCTGATGACACGACCATCTATGGCAACACATCAAAGGCCGTAAATGACAAAGTTTTCTCAGATTCTCTCTCCTCTGATCTTGAGCGCGTGGTACAGTGAGGGGAGGGGGAGGTGGCTCGTTACTTTTAATGCATTTAAAACCAAGCCCCTATCTTTACATCATCAACGCTCTGATCCCCATCTGGCAGCAATTGATATGGGTGGCTCTCGTCTAGGGGAAGCTCCATGTTTTGATAAGTTTCTGGGCTTGACCTTTACCCTTGACCTGAAATGGAATACGTACATCAAGTCAGTTGCCAAGATCGCTGGAAAAATGGTAGGATCCTTCTACCGCTCCAGAAGATATCTCACTGCTGATGCAATTCTCTATCTATATAAAAGCCAAGTACGTCCAAGGATAGAGTACTGCTGCCATATCTGGGCAGGAGGTGCTAAAAACAGCCTATCCTGCCTTGACAGAGTACAAATAGGCTTCGTGGCCTAGTGGGTGATGCCCTTTTCTCTTCCCTGCAACCTCTCTCCCACAGGAGAGACGTTGCGAGCCTGTCTTTGTTTTATCGTTACTACAATTGCAGGTGCTCGTCTGAACTCCAACCTCTGGTCCCCCCCTCGACAATCTTTCACGAAAAACACCCGCCTAGCTGAAATCACTGTCAAAAATTTTCCCCACTCCTTATCTGTGCCAAAATCAAAACGTAAATTCTATGAACAAAGCTTCTTTCTTAGAAGTGCACGCCTGTGGAACTCTGTTCCGTCTGCCTGTTTCCCACCTGACTACAACCTGTATGTCTTCAAGTCCAATGTGAACAAATTCCTGATGAACCGCCTCCTTAAGTAAGACACTTTATCAGATCTCCAAAACTAACGTACTGTACACACAATAACCCTTATCTCCGAGTGGCTTCCGGGCCTTGATAAGTGGTGACTACCTTGTAAAAAAAAAATAATAAGTATTTTGGCCATCCGTAGTCGTAAAACTATGATGCTTTTGAAGTATGTCAAAAGATATTGTGTTAAATAAAGATGAAGAAAAGGTATATATCATTTGCGTCGTCCGTAACTACAAAAGAAGGTGTTAATATTCAGGATAAATGAAAATAAATTATAGTGATTTCGGCCACCCGTAAGTTAAAAAAAAAGTCAATAACATCCGTCAGAACGAAGGACCCGATTACGCATGCGTAATACCATGCAAGTTGTTATGATATTTGGTATGGCTCGACACGTTTGTTCGGAACAACTTGGAGTTGATATGCGAGACGACGCACGCCTCATTGGACGTGAATATCGTGTGATTTAGCATAATTGCTCAGGGCTTATTATATACGCTCACTTGCACGCGAAAATGTGTTTATAGGCTAATAGACATTTATTTTATACATATCAAATATAAATTATGTAGACGGAATTATTTTTCATACGTTTATGCATAATTAAATGCTTCCGTGACGAAACACTACACAAGAATGCAAATTAAGGCCGAGCGGGAGAGAGAGGGGAATAAAAAAAGCAACAACCAAAACCAAATAACTGGGAGATATTTAAAATGAAAGAAAAAAAACAATGGAATGATGTAAAACAATTGGTTGATTAAAACAAAGTTAATAAAACGCACATATAATAAGGAATAAAAAACAACGGTTACGTCGTAAGCTACGCCCATCAGATTTACGCGTTTATCAAAAACCAGGAAATTTCAAACGTACATGTGACAAACTGATGAAAATGGAATTTTAAATTGACGTGTAAGAGACTAACGAAAATAGTATATCAAACTTGTAATAAATGGACGGAAATACAATTTCAAACTCATGTATGACAACGGGACAGAAATGTAATTTCAAACTTAAGTGTAACAAACGGACGGAAATGCAATTTCAAACTTACGTGCGACATATGAACGGAAATCTAATTTCAAAGTTACATTTGACAGACTGACAAAATGGTAATTAAATTTTACGTGTGATTAAGCGACGAAAATGCTATTTCAAATTTGTGTGACAAACCGGGGAAAATTCAATTTTATATTTATATGCAAGACAGTAAAGGAAAAAAATGTTTAAAACTTAAGCTTTACAGATGAATCATAAGTTTTAGTTGGTTGGTTGTTTTTGTTTTACGGCATATCAACCCTTTTTGGGTTATTTAATGCCGAATCCAATGATTTTGAAGAAAAATGTTTTAATTGAATATATTTGGGGTTTTTTTTCAAGTCGATTTCTATTTAACCCATAGTTGGGACCCAAACAGGTACTACCACTCCAGGTCAGAGTGGATCTGGGAGCAATGGCAATTAAAGGGTGGCTCCCCAAAGCCCACAAGCTGGGGCCTCACCATCGGATATAGTTTAAGGTCATATCCAGGACTCCATAAGTTCTATATTATTTCCAATTTAAGCGTGACAGGCTAAAGAAACTATTATTTAAAATTTGTGTGAAAAACGACGAATATGCACGCATGATAAACCATAAGTGCTATTACAAACTTAAGCGTGGCAAAATCTTAAGAATTGTAACGATACTTGAATGTATTTCAAATAAGATGAATAAATTCAAATTACACGTTTCGTGAGGAAAGTTCGATTCCAAACTGAAACGTGGCGAACTAATGGATTAAACTTCACTTTAGAGAGAAGTGAAGAATATGCTTTTTGGGATGGGTAATGTCGTATCTGTTCTGTGTCATGAGAACATAATCTCCGGAATTAAGTTTCCCATGTCGAGATTACATAGTTTTATTGCTATGCAATGTACCACCGTTTTTTTTTTGGGGGGGGCAGTGTTGCATATCTGCTGTTATCATGGTACAATAGTATTACACCCTCTATGAATGAGTAGAGCAGTATATTTTGTTCGTTATGATCTCTCAGGCATTACCTTCTCCCTTTGGGGCAGTTAGTATATGTTCGTTCATCACATAAACTATCTAAATACGTTGTCAGAGAAACCATATTTTGGCTAATAATAATAATAATAATAATAACAATAATAATAATAATAATAATAATAATAATTAGTAAGTAGAGCATAGCTATGACATGTATCGATTACAAGAAAGCATACGACAAGATCCCTCAAGCATGAATAATAGAATGCCTGAGAATGTACAAAATACCAGGCAAGATTATTAATTTGCATGTAAATGCTATGAAAACACGGAGATTTGAACATTCCTGGGATTAAAATACAAAGAGGAATCCTCCAAGGAGATTCCTTAACACATTACTATTTATCATCGCCATGATGCCCTGTAACAATATACTAAATAAGCGCCAAGCGGGATACAAATTCTCTAATATAAACGACAGAATGAACCACATTATGTGCATGGACCTAGAGACGCTAATAAACACAACCAGAATCTTCAGCAAGTATATCCGAATAGAATTCGGAATGGAAAGCTGTGCACTGTTGATCATAAGAATTGACAAAAAAAAAAAAAACAGGACGCAACAGAAGGCATGGAACTACTCAGCCAAACGTAAATGGAAGCAGTAGGTAAACATGATAGTTACAAATATTTGCGTGTTCTCGAAGCAGTCATTGTCAAAGCAACAAAAATCAAAGAGAAACTTTAAAAGGAATGCATAAAAAGCAAGAAAACTCCTCAAAAATAAATAGTGGAGACATAATGACAGGTATAAACACATAGACTAGAAAGCTATACCGGGCTGTTGATCAAAGAAGAATAGAGGCATCTCGACCAGAAGACCAGGAAACTCATGACTATGCACAATACACTACATCAAAAAAATGATGCTGAACAACTCTATGTGAAAAGAAAAGACGAAGGAAGAGGAGTGCTTTGTAAAGAAGACTGTAAATAACAAGAAAAAGAAACGAATCAGAAAAATAAATAATGCAGAACACTAAAAGAATAATTATCGCAGAAAGATACACTGAAAAAAAATAACCAGAAAAAACAGAGACGAGATAAAAAGAGAAAAGAAAAATGGAAGAGGAACAACTACACGGACGGTTTATAAGTATAACACAAATGAGTTTAACGAAAGCGTCTAGACATGACTACAAAAAGGGCACGTAAACAAAGAAATTGAATCCATAATAACAACCGCACAAGATAATGCGACTAAAACATCAAAGCAGGAATCGTCAAGACACAAGAAAACAGTAAATGCAGACTCTGTGGACAAAGAGACGAAACAAAAAACACATAATAGGCGAATACAGAAAAACTATCCCAAAAAGAATATAAGAATAGACACGATCAAGTGGGAAAGGCAGTACACTAGAAATTATGCAGACAGCTGCATTTTGAACATCCAGGAAAATGGTACATCACAAACCGGCAGCATTACTTGAAAACGAAAGTCACATAACCCTATGGACATGGATATAAAAACAGATAAACTGATCCAAGCAAAAGACTATAAGTAATAATAGCTAACAAGAAGGAAAAGTCTGCCAGAGCGTAGATTTTGCCGTCCCAGCAAACCACAGAGTAAAGATCAAGAATAGAGAACTGCAGCAAATGCATGAAACTAACCAGAGAGCTCAAAGGAATATGGAAGATGAGGAAAGTCAAGATAATACCACTATTCGTAGGAGCCCTAGCAACAATGCCGATAAACTTGGAAAAGAAAATGGAAGAGATTGGAATCAGAGGGATGACTGAGAAGATACAACGGATAACAATCATGAAAACGACTGAAATATTAAGGAAAATCTTGGAATGCGGAAACTATTACACATGAGCTACAGAAATACCATATTAGATCACGAAAACTGAAACTGTATAATTGTAAGTAACACCACGCGAACCGCCTTCTATCCCTTTAAAAATTGCAGTGTCACCATAAACGGAGGACAAATTAAATAAACAAGGAGGGTCAAGGAGGATGGAAAGACCGAGAAGAGAAAGCATTGGATGATTGTGAAGAGGACTGGGACCTTGGGGGATCTTATTGCAATCCAAATTCTAGTAAAAACCAATAGTTGCTACCAACGAGAAATCAATATTAAAAGACTATTGCGATAACGCAAACTAATTTGCAAAGGTTGTCGAAAGAGGTGGTGACTACTGGGAATCTGGGGAGATTTATCACTCAGAGTGCAGGGAAAACCATCAGTTGTTCTCAAAGAGAATTTTAGATAACTGGGGACTTCAGAAATAGCGGAGATAAATTTACATGGAGAAGGATGGTGACGATATGGAGAGCAGATACAAACAGAGAGGGCTGTATAACGAGGCAAAGGACGTATTCAATGAGTAAAGGGATTACATAAATAAGAATTGTCAAAGGGATTAGATAAATAACGATTGTTTTATATTTACATGAACGTAAGATAGAACGTTTTCATCCTTAATGCTAGGTAATAATGCACAATATAGAAAA
This sequence comes from Euprymna scolopes, assembly GCF_053919585.1. NCBI lineage: Eukaryota > Metazoa > Mollusca > Cephalopoda > Sepiida > Sepiolidae > Euprymna > Euprymna scolopes. The sequence goes on along the minus strand of NC_136484.1, from coordinate 22,195,107 downwards.
TATGCATAAAGAGAACTGGGCGTAATAGTTAAACGAAATAAATCATCCAATAAGAAACCATAAAAACATGAATAATTAATAAAAGTTGGCTATTCGTGGAAATTAATTAACTTTTATGAAGTCGCTTGCATATCCATAACTAAGCATATTAAGAAGTTCGTTTCAAATAAACTCTCGTCACATATCTATGACTGAGTATGTAAAAATTTCGTTTTTACTATTTTTAAAAAGAAAATATGCTTTTAATATCAATGTCAGAAAACTCTACTTTATAGATTTATATATATATATATATATATATATATATATATAACTACTTAATTTACTCACATAAAATTAATATACGAAAGTATAGATTTATGCGTAAACTTTAAGTATTTACTTCAAAAGTGTTCAATACGTAGGTAGAGCTAGTTAGTAATTTATAAAATATATATGGCGATTAAGCTACACTGAATATTCTGCGTTTCATCCACTGTAGGATTCGTCAGGCTTATGCGCCTAAGCCTGACGAATCCTACAGTGGATGAAACGCAGAATATTCAGTGTAGCTTAATCGCCATATATATTTTATAAATTACTATATATATATATATATATATATATATATATATATATATATATATATATATATACACCTACAATGAAGAGTTTATATATATATATATATATATATATATATATATATATATATATATATATATATATATATATAAATGAAATACATTTGAAATACGTTGAAGCACAATTACAATGCAAAAATAAACGGGACAAGACATTCTAGTAATGAAATATAATAAATTTATAACTTAAAATATTGCAGCATTAAGAATTTTTAAAAATTTCAATTTATAACATTATATAATCAATTCTTAATGCTACAATATTTTATGTTATAAATTTATCATATTTCTTACTAGAATATCGTGTCCTTTTCTTTTCCAGCTTTGACAACTAATCCTTTACTTTTCTATTATAATATATATATATATATATATATATAAATATGTATATATATATATATATATATATATGTACTAGTAAAAGTACCCGTCGTTGACTGGGTTCAAAAACAGCCTACAGAAAATGGACTCTGATTTATGAAAGTATGATAGGTTATGAAAAGGAAGGGTTATAAAGACATACCTTCGAATTTGAGGGTATCAAAACCAAAGAAAATATGATGAAAGTAAAAATAAAATAGATAATCCCCATAATTTATTATACCATACCTGTTCACACTGAAACACTTATCACAATATTCTGTGGATCTATATTAAAAAACCTTGTTAAACTTTGTGACATATTTCCATTCTATGGAGGTCAGGTTCGAACGAACGCCCCATAATTATTATTATACCATATTTCTTCAAACTGAAACATAATTATCAAAGTATACTTACGCAGATAGATATGAAAAGTCTTTATTAAAGTTTGTGCCTATTTCCATTCTATGGAGGCCAGGCGCGAACGCAGACGCCACAATTTTATTATACCATCCCTATTTAAGTTAAAACATACTTATCAAAGTATTCTTATGTACATCTATACCAAAAACACTTGTAAACGTTTTTTTTTTTATTTTTAAATTCAGATTTCCATACTTTGTGGACCAGGCGCGAAAATTTTAGTGAACCACCGTTCTGCAGGATCAAACATACACATTCTTGTGTCTCGATATATCTTCTATCATTATATGTAATCAGTTTTTTAAAATAGTCAACCATATAGGAGCCTATTCGTGACCAGACACACACACACACACACACGCATACACACACGCGCGCGCTCACACATACATTCAGCTTTATATTGTAGATATATAAATATATATATATTAGATCGATGCAAAATAGTGTCGCTTTTTATCGTTCCACTATATATATATATATATATATATATATATATACCTATACAGGGTGACCCAAAAAAAACAGAAGACATTCAATTGTTTTTCTGAGCATGCATGTTACAGTCAACAGAGAAAAAAGGCCAAAGACACTAGTGTTTTAATGTGATGTTTTGAATATAATAAACTAGTTATGACCAAAGTTTCATTTCATTCGAACAAAACACTAAGAAACGGGGCCTAATTAGAGTTGGAGCCCGTTTTTATGGGGTCACCATAAATATATATATATATATATATATATATATATATATACATATATATATATATATATATATATATATATATATATATAATGTGTCGTCTCAAATGTATGAGCTAAATTTGTTAATTACTAGAATGGACGTAAAAACAATATTGTAGTTATAATAAGGTATATCTATTGAACATTTATTAAGATAAACTATATAGTTTTTAATATATAGTTTCATTAACTAAACATCTAGAAATTCACTTCGCAATTACATGTTAAATTTAATGTGAAAAAACAAAGAAATGCATGCGGTAGGAGGGGCTTAAGTAAAAGGAAACCGGAAGTAAACATAATCTACAATATTATGTCTAAACAACATTTGTAATGGTTAATTAACTTAAAGTAACATTAGAATTAGATTTCACTTAACTATACATTCATTTTATTAAAACTGAAAGAACATATAATTATCAGATAAGGAAACTTTGAAACGTAATTATCAGAGAATTCGGATCTATTCAATGTTAAACTAAAATTATACTTAACTAGGTAACTAGTTCGAAAAATGCTTATTAATCCTAGATTGTCGAATATATAACTAGTAAAATTATTACTTTCAAAATAACTTATAATAATAATAATAGTAATAATAATAAGAAGAAGAAGAAGAAGAAGAAGAAGAAGAAGAAGAATAAGAATGATAATAATAATTCTGATTTCGTTTATGAACGTCTCTCTGGAAAGGGATGGGATTCATTTCCAGAGGATTTCCCTTAATCCCGGCTTCAAATCAGGAGCTTCAAATATCAAGGGTTTTCCTAAGGATGTTGGTGGTACTTATAATTGCAGAGGTTTGAAGGCCACCTAAAACATCGGGGATTTTTAGTTTTTTCAATTGTCTTTCCAGATGACTTGATACTATTCCTAGTGTACCAATTACGACCGGGATTATTTGTGTTTTAACCCCGTGTATACGCCCTATCTCCAAGGCCAATGGAGCGTAATTGCTTCACTTCTCATTCTCCTTCTCTCTCACGTTCCTTTCTCAGGGTACTGAGAAGTCTACAATCTTCCAGTTTTTTGTAAACCTTGTCAGTGACGACCAAATCCAGACGATTATGTTCCAATTGCTTGGTCGTTATGACACTTTTGTCCCACCATACCTCTACTTTGCCATCCTCACTTATTCTCACTTCATCAGGCACTTCCTCAAACCATTTTCCAGCACACTTCACCCCAATTCTCTTACACACCTCCCAATATATCCAGAGTTCCATGCGATCGTGTCTTTTGCGGTACTCTCTCTGGGCTAGTCCACTACACCCTGCTGCGATGTGCGCAATTGACGGTGAGATCTTACCACAAATCCGGCATTCTGCAGCAATTTCCTCTCCTAGAACCACTTTTTTGAACAATCGTGTTCCTAATGCCTGCTCTTGTGCTGCACAAACAAAAGCTTCAGTACTCTGCGCCAGATACCCAGCTCTAAGCCATTGCCATGATCTTTCATCAGCCACTTCTGCTATATCCTGGAAGAACCTTCCATGCATTTTCTTCCTAGCCAGTTCCTCTGCCCTTTCTCTATCCATACGTTTCACATAATCAGACTTGGTCTCACATACCTCCACTTCATTGGCCACAACCTTAAGCATTCACTCCCCACTTCTAATCACATGCTCCTTCAACGACATCTCCTCGGTTCTAACAAAATCTTTTACACTTTTCAATCCTCTCCCACCATCTTTCCTCTTTTGATACAGCCTTGCTACGCCACTTCGAATGTGAAATATACCAAACATTCCTAAAACTGTTCTTGTTTTGATATCCATGGCATGCAACTCCTTGTCAGAACATCCTATAATTCCCGCACTGTATCTCAAAACACTGACTGCCCATGCATTTACTGCTTTCATTAGATTTCCTCCATACAGTTTCGATTTTGCAATTAGTTTCACTCTTTTAAGATACTCCTTCCTGACTTTTTCTTTCATTTCTCTGTTCATGATACCTACACCCTCCAGCACTCCGAAATACTTATATCCTGTATCTTCTATTTCTTTCATGATTTCTCAATTTGGCAGCACTACTCCAGTCGAATGAACCTTTACTCCTCTTTTCATCACCAGCACCGCACATTTACTAATCCCAAACTCCATGAGTATGTCCCCACAAGTTCTACCAGTCTCTCAATTTCCTTTTCATTTCTACCGAATATTTTCAAATAATTCATAAACAGTAGATGGTTGAGGCGTCTGTCACTAGATCCAAAGTTATACCTCAATTTTTCTTTCTTCAAGAGGATGCTCAGTGGCATCATTATCATTACAAAAAGAAGTGGCGATAACGAATCTCTTTGAAATATCCCACGTTTAATGCCAACCTGCCCCATCTCCTTTCTGTTTGCTGTCAGCACCGTTTTCCATTGAGCCATACTTGTCTCCAAATTCCCTACCACATTCTCAGCAACCTTCATCATCAATAGTGTTTCACGTATCCATGAATGAAGAACCATTATTGCTTTATCAATTAGTAGTTGCTCTTTAGTACCTCTTGAGCCTTTCCGGCACCCCTTTTGTTCGTCAGGAAAAACACCATTACTCTCTAGATGTTCATAAATTTTCTCTGTAAATATTCAAGTCCACAGTTTCCACATCAATGGCAGACAGGTAATTGGTCTATAATTATTGGCATCTGTTCCTTTTGCAGGATCTTTCCTAATCAGTGTTGTTCTTCCCTTTACAAGCCAATCAGGGACATCTCCCGACTCTACAACCCTTTGCAGAGCAGCAGCTATAGGTGGATAAATGCATGGAAACTGTTTAAACCAGAAGCCAATCACTCCATCTGGATCAGGTGCCTTCCAGTTTGTCATCCTTCCTTTGTCAGCCTTAACGTCATCAATGGTTATCTCAACGTTCTTCATCTGCTGCATTTCTGATAGCCTTTCTTTGACCTCTCTCAACCAGCTAGCCTTCTCATTATATCGCCCTTCGACAGACCAAATCCCACTCCATAACTTCCTTGCATCTTTTTCATTTAGAGTGTTGTTATTTCCCGCCTGTTTACTACCATTTAATTCTTTATAGAGCTGAGACTGATTGTTCCGGAAAAGGTTGTTCTGCCGAAATGCAATACTTTTTCCAACAAAGTTCCTAATTTTTATACCACCAGTGCGGACCTTCTCTTTCAACATTGTTAGAACGACCATCGTTCCCTTTTCCAGCAATCTATACCTCCTTTCACACTCGTCCTCAGATTTCTGTCCTAGTTTAACCCCTTTTCTTATTTCTTCGAGATTCTACCAATGTCTTTCCGCCACAGTTTAATACTTTCTTCAAGCCGCCTCTGCCAGTATGGCCTTCTTATCCTTCATTTTTCCCCTTTTTCTTTATTTGCAATAACGTATCACGTTGCATATAGAAGCCTGTTAGGTTCCGTAATCGATATGTTCTTTCTTATGATGTTGTTAATTACTCCTTGAACTATTTTTACCTCGTTTTTCACCTTCCGCCTATCACTACTCTTCATACTTGGAATATCTATGATCTCATCTCTAAGAAGAACCTCTCTTGACTTCTGAAGTACTTCTTTTTTTACAGAAGTCAAAGTTCGAACTTCATCACCACTTCTCCATACATCTGCTCCATTGTCTCAGAGTCAATGATCTCATCTGCCTTAGATCCTTCAAACTCTTTCTCATTACTTCCCCTCAACATAGGATTCCATACCTTCTCTGTTGTCCGCCTCCCATCATCGCTTACATTTCCCTTCTGCACTTTCACTCTCTCAGTTCTTTCATCAAAGCTAGTTTCACCAATTTTACTTTCGTTATTCATTTCATTCCTTACCATCCATTCAATCTCTTCTCTTGCAATCACTAAAAGTAGGTTGTTATTTTTAATTTGCTTTAACTGGGATACCAAACTCGCAACACTTCTAGGTCCCCCTCCTCTCGATTCCCATTCTTCCTTCATTTTTCGGATATATCCACATATATACGGATATAACAATAATAATAATAATAATAATAATAATAACAATAATAATGATAAAAATAATAATAATAATAATAATAATAATAATAATAATAATAATAATAATAATAATAATAATAAAAATAGATAATAATAATATTGTTAGAAAAACAATAAAAATAAAAAAAATTTTTTAGGTAAATCTAAGAACTAATTAATTTATAATTTAGATATTTAGCAGAAATTAATTATAACTTAATGACTTATGACTATCGATTGAAATAGTTTAATACTAATATTTTATATTGAACGTCTTAGTGAATTAATTTATAATATACACTGAATTAATCATAAAATAATATGAAGTAAAAGACATAAGAGCTGTATGAACATTACTTATTAGTGGAATATTGAAACGTGTTATGTATGTTAAAAGAATCCATGTTAAAATTAAAAAAATAAAAATAAGAATAGGTAAGTTAATATATCGATGGATTTGTTCACAGGGAGGTAACGCTATCGTACTTCAAATTAAATTAATTTAAACTTATTACGCTTAAGCTCAACAACTGAGTATTCAGAAAAATGTTTAATCTCAACCAAACGTAATTATAGGTTTAGAATTTACTAATATTAAGAATTATAATTGAAATAGAAATAAACTTGATCATAGCAGTTCAGTGAATTGAATTATGTTTCCAATTCAAATTAATAAATTATGCAATGGTAAACTGTTTTTTTAGTTTAGTTTCGTATATGCAAACATGTATAATAGTTTATAATTATTGATGCTATTTTCATAAGTATGTATACATTAATTAGAGTTAATAATTCTATTAATTACTGAATAGAACATTTTGGCAGATTATTCCTTAATTAATAGAGCATGTTAGTACGAATAGTTGGGTTTAGTGCTTTATTTCTAAGATCCAAAATGGCGTAATGGAAATATATTATAAGCTATTTACAGCTTCTCTTCAAATTTTCGCTTTTTAATCATGTCAAAACGCACTTTATTTTGGCGGATTGAAAGTTGCTATTTCGTCTGATGAGTTAAGGGCATAATAGCTTCACTGATTGATATAATAATTAAGTTATTGATTTTGCGCTACGAAACAGATACAGTCAAGAATGGTAAATGTCAACTGAATTAAAGGAATAAATTATAAGATGGTCAAAATCATGAATTTTGGAATATAGTCTTTTGTCATTTATTCAATATATTGCTCTGTAATTACATTGAGCTTCTTAAATAAGGATTGGTATATATTATAAGAAAATATATTTCCACAGATATATATATATATATATATATATATATATATATATATATATATATATATATATATATATGAAATATTTTAAATAATAAAATAGAGATCAGAAAAAGAGAATGATTAGTATACATTGCAGTTTCTATTTTCATCGATTGAGCATTTGGGCGTTGCCATTGTATTCCATAAGCGATCCCGAAAATCTACAATTTCTTGGTTCTGTAGCTTCTTTATGAGTATATCTCTTCCGAGTGACATTGCTTGCAAAACATAGTTGTCACTAAAGTAAGGACTTTTTTCTAGAAATTTCATAACTGTCTCCATAGACTTTTCTGCATCATACCATGATATTGCTTCATCAGAGTGTTCTTGGTTATTTATATTAGGGTCAAGAGAATGGGTGCTGTCGCTATTTTCATCACCATTACTGCCTTCAGGATATTGATCAGTAGTTTCCTCATCTTGTTGCACCCACATTTCAACATCATTTACATTAAGTGATTTAAGAACAGCGTGGTTGGTCGGTAACCGTTTGGTTTCAAGAATTCTTTCTAGACCAGATGTATTCTCTGATTCTTTCAGTTCAGAAGCATTTAGCGCTGGGCATAATTTACCCCATGCTTTTGTTAATGTGCTTGCTCGAACTTGATTCCATGCACTTGCGAAAGAAAATATGGCATCTTTGATAGAAAAATGGTGCTGAAAATCGCTTGTACTCACGGTACGATTTATCATATTCATCATGAAATCATTTCTGTAGAGCGTTGTAAACATCCTCTGGTGTTAAACCATAATCGGCAATTATCGTCTTGAATTTGTCACAATAATTTGATGCTTCGTGTGTATCCACAGACCGTTGTTCGCCTGACATTGTTAATTGTTTTTTTATCATGGCTACTCTTAAAGCTCCTAGGCCAGCCTTCACTGAATTCCATATCTTCTGCGATATTCAACTCTTCCTTAAGAGATTTTGCTTTATCAATTAACATGGGCACAGATATTGCTACACCTTCATCCGTTTTGCTACAAACCACTCATGCAATATTCGATCAAATTCAACTTACTTTGGTCTGCGAAGAGTCCTTCTTTTGACATGTGTTTTATTTGGAGAGAATAGAGCAGCCTTCAATATTTCCTCCTTTTTCTTTTTGATGTAAAACAGTTTACTTCTTCCAATCTTATAGTCTCTCAATATAACGCTATTTTCAACTCCAGCATCTAATTTTTCTATAATTTGACGTTTTGTGATGGGTTGTTTTACACTATTTTAAATATAGCAATCTGAAAACAAAAATTTACAGTTAGTGTAAATTAATTATCAATAGTTAATCTACATTAATTACATAATACCGATATTAACATTTCTGCGCAATATCTTACTAAACCATGTAAACAGTTTTACTGCAACTCCGCATCAAATATGCTAATACAATTTCAATGGCGAGACAGTTCAAGTTTAGAGAAAGTCCAGGTTTAGAAGAAGTCCAAATGAGAGGAAGTTCAACTTTAGAGGAAGTTCAAATTAAAGGAGTTTTACTGTACATTATAAAACAGAACTGAGATTATTTGATGTAGATAAGGGTTCTTGAAATGAAAGAGAGCATTATATAAGGTGTCGCATATATCATTGCGGCGAGCAGAAATAACTTTGGCATTTTAAACTAGAATATAGGGTGGAACAATAAAATTGTCCCCCCCCCAAAAAAAAACAACACTACAGCTTTATATTAAAAGTTTTATTGAAAAAATCAATTCAGGTAATTTGAATATGTAGTAGAGCTGACATCTATTCAATGTCCTTGCTTCTGCCTCAATCACCGCCTAGATACGGGTCCGGAACTGGGAGAATGCAGTTTCCACAAGAGCTGGCGGGAGCTCGGCGATTACTCGACGGATGGCGGTGATCAGGCTGGCTTTGGTGTTGTGGGGGGTCAGGGAGGAGGGGGTAATGAAAGAATGGTACAAAGTCGTAGCTCTCCTTCTGAAACCAAGACTGGGTTTCTGGACTTGTGGGCCGGGTCTGAGTCCTGATTTCACCAGTGGACTACCGCACTTGTCTGCACATCCAGATACATTTTGGTATTGACTTTCAAGCTGACTTCGAAGATGCATGGTGGAATGATAGAGCTCTTACTTGAAACCACCCCAAAGACCATAACCGTGTCCGAAAATTTTATTTCCATTACTCTAGCATGTCCCTATTATCCGATTTTGCATTTTATGGGTGCTGGCAATGACCCTGTTGTCGTGACGTGGATCGGTAGACAGCTTTAGTTGTACAACGGAAAATCTCCGATCTCACTTGTTGAACACAGTAGCTTTCAGAAAGGATATAAAGCTTCTCACGCTTTTGGGATGTGTACACAACTGACGAACTAGTAGATCGTCTGCAACAAAATAAGAAAATTGATGTTAATCAAACGGAAAAGGAATTATGTTGTGTTTTATACAGCGAAAATTTATCGTTTCACCATGTATCATTTTTATAAATAAGTATACATTATTATTTTTTTTTTTTTATTGTATAGCTTGAAGATTGGAAATTTATTTTAATTTATTTGTGTATGGAAATTCAAATCACGTAAATAAAAATTAATTATTGGAAAAAATTTATTTTAAAATGTTATAGTGAAATATGCGCTACACTCTAAACAACGTAAAATGGAAGGTGGCATTCCGTTATATGTAAATTTCTTTTTGTTGTTTAACAAAGCTGTTCTACACGATTGAAATCGTTCATATCCAGCTATATTATAATAGTTATAGAGCTGTTTCGAGATTGGTGAGAGTGGTTCGGGAAGTGTTATTAAAAAAGGAATCAAGCAAATCGTATAAAATATTATGTTCTTTATGTAGAATCAAATTCTTCAGTTAATGGCAATTATTTCCTTAATTCATGATTTCATGCTGAGTGTTGACGCAATAACATTCCAGGAAATATATTCTATTCTGATCAAATCTCAGGAAATCCTCATACCACTGGTACAAATCGAGGTCACCTACTTTATGATATATATATATGTATGTATATATATATATACATATATATATATGTATATATATGTATACATATATATATATGTATATATGTATATATATATGTATATATATACATATATATATACATATATATATACATATATATATGTATATATATGTATATCCTCATTTCTAAAAATAAATAACAACAAAAATTTACCATTATTTACATTACCCCCCCCCACACATA
>NC_136484.1:22177028-22182028 GCF_053919585.1 Euprymna scolopes | reverse complement strand
AGGGACGGATGAGGAAAGAAGAGTACTGTGGGAATGCTTTTTAAGAAGTGGTAGTATCAAATCTGGTGGATTATCCGAAAAGTGAAAGAAGAATGGGAATCGAGAGGAAGAGAACATAGAAGTGTCGCGAGTTTGATATCCTAGTTAAAACAAATTAAAAATAACTACCTACTTTCAGTGATTGCAAGAGAAGAGATTGAACGGATGGTTAGGAATGAAATGAATAACGAAAGTAAAATTGATGAAACTAGCTCTGATGAAAGAACTGGAAGAGTGGAAGTGCAGAAGGGAAATGTAAGCGATGATGGGAGGCGGACAACTGAGGAAGAATGGAATTCTATGGTTAGGGGAAATAATGAAAAGGAGTTTGAAGGATCCAAGGCAGATGAGATCATTGACTCTGAGACAATGGAACCGGTGGAAGGAGCAGATGTATGGAGAAGTGGTGATGAAGTTCGAACTTTGACTTCTGTAGAAAAAGAAGTACTTCATAAGTTAAGAGAGGTTCTTCTTAGAGATGAGATCATAGATATTCCAAGCATGAAGAGTAGTGACAGGCGGAAGGTGAAAAGCGAGGTAAAAATAGTTCATGGAGTAATTCACAACATCATAAGAAAGAACGTATCGATTACGGAACTTAACGAGCTTATGTATGGAACGTCATACGTTATTGCGAACTTCTTGGCTTAATACAGAAGAAAAAGAGAGAAATGAAGGATAGAAGGCCATACTGGCAGAGGTGGCTTGAAGAAAGTATTAAACTGTGGCAGAATGACATTGGTAGAATCAAAGAAATAAGAAAAGGGGTTAAACTAGGACAGATATAGATTGCAGGAAAAAGGAACGAAGAGCGTTCTAACCATGTTGAAAGAGAGGGTCCACACTGGTGGTATGAAAATTCGGAACTTTGTTGGAAAAAGTGTTGCGTTTCGGCAGAACAACCTTTTCCGGAACAATCAGTCTCAGCTGTAAAAAGAATTAAATGGTAGTAAACAGGTGGGAAATAACAACACTCCAAATGCAAAAGATGCCAGGAAGTTCTGGAATGAAATTTGGTCTGTCGAAGGGCGATATAATAAGAATGCTAGGTGGTTGAGAGAGGTCAGAGAAAGGCTATCAGGAATACAGCAGATGAGGAACGTTAAGATAACCATTGATGACGTTAAGGCTAACATACGAAGGATGACAAACTGGAAGGCACCTGGTCCAGATGAAGTGATAGGCTTCTGGCTTAAACAGTTCCAATGCCTTTATCCACCTATAGCTGCTGCCATGCAAAGGGTTGTAGAGTCGGGAGATGTCCCTGATTGTCTTGTAAAGGGAAGAACAACACTGATTAGAAAAGACCATGCAAAGGGAATAGATGCCAATAATTATAGACCAATTACATTTTTATCATCAATGTGGAAGCTCTTAACTAGAATCTTTGCAGAAAAAAATTAGGAACATCTTGTGAGCAATGGTATTTTCCCTGATGAACAGAAAGGGTGTCGGAAAGGCTCGAGAGGTACAAAGGCGCAACTATTGATTGATAAAGAATTAATGCAGGATGCAAGGGAGAAGAAGAGGAATCTGAGTGTAACATGGATTGATTACAGAAAGGCTTATGACATGGTTCCTCATTCATGGATACGTGAAACACCATCGATGATGAAGGTTGCTGAGAATATGGTAAGGCTTTTGGAGACATACAGAGAGGTGATGGGGCATGTTGATATTAAACATGGAATATTCCAAGGAGATTCGTTATCTTCACTTCTTTTTGTAATGATAATGATGCCAATGAGAATCTTCTTGATGATAGAAAAACTGGGGTATAACTTTGAATCTGGTGGCAGACGCCCCAGCCATCTACTATTTATGGATGATTTGAAGATGTTCTGTAGAAATTAAAAGGAAATGGAGAAACTGGTAGAACTTGTGGTGACATACTCAGAAGACATTGGGATAGAGTTTGAGATTAGTAAATATGCGGTGCTGGTGATGAAAAGAGGAGTAAAGGTTCATTCGACTGGAATAGTGCTGCCAAATTGAGAAATCATGAAAGAAATAGAGGATACAGAATATAAGTATTTGGGAGTGCTGGAGGGTGTAGACATTATGAACAGAGAAATGAAGGAGAAAATCAGAAATATGTATGGAGGAAACCTAATGAAAGCAGTGAATCCATTGGCAGTCAGTGTTTTGAGATACAGTGCGGGAATTTTAGAATGGTATGACAAGGAGTTGCATGCCTGGATATCAAAACAAGAAAAGTTTTAGCAATGTTTGGTATATTTCATATTCGAAGTAGCGTAGCAAGGCTGTATCAAAAGAGAAAAGACGGTGGAAGAGGATTGAAAAGTGTAAAATATTGTGTTAGAAACGAGATGTCGTTGAAGGAGCATGTGATTAGAAGTGGGGAGTTGATGCTTAAGGTTATGGCTAATGAAGTGGAGGTATGTGAGACCAAGGCTGATTATGTGAAACGTATGGATAGAGAAAGGACAGAGGAACTGGCTAGGAAGAAAATGCATGGAATTTTCTTCCAGCATATAGCAGAAGTGGCTGATGAAAGATCATGGCAATGGCTTAGAGCTGGGTATCTGGCTAAGAGTACTGAAGCTTTTGTTTGTGCAGCACAAGAGCAGGCATTAGGAACACGATTGTTCAAAAAAGTGGTTCTAGGAGAGTAAGTTGCTGCAGAATGCCGGATTTGTGGTAAGACCTCAGAGTCAATTGCGCACCTCGCAGCAGGGTATAGTGGACTGGCCCAGAGAGAGTACCGCAAAAGACACGATCGTATGCGACTCCGGATATATTGGGAGGTGTGTAAGAGAATTGGGGTGAAGTGTGTTGGAAAATAGTTTGATGTACTGATGAAGTGAGAATAAGTGAGGATGGTAAGGTAGAAGTATGGGGGGGACAAATGTGTCATAACGACCAAGCAATTGGAACATAATCGTCCGGATTTTGTCGTTATTGACAAGGTCGAAAAAAACTGGTAGACTGCAGACTTTTCAGTACCCTGGGACTGGAATGTGAGAGAGAAAGAGAACGAGAATTGGAGCAATTATGCTCCATTGGCCTTGGAGATAGGGCGTATACACGGGGTTAAAACACAAATAATACCGGTCATGGTTGGTACACTAGGAATAGTATCAAGTCGTCTGGAAGGACAATTGAAAAAACTATGCATCCCCGATGTTTTAGGTGGCTTCAGACCTCTGCTATTGTAGGTACCACCAACATCCACCAAAATCCTTAGAAAGCCTTTTGACCTTTGAAGCTCCGGGATTGAGGGAAATCCTCTGGAAATGAAACCCATCACTTTCCAGATAGACGTTGATAAACGAAATCAGAATTATTGTTATTGGCTCACATGGAGCCTTCACACAAGTCAACAAACGATCTGATTGGAAATCTCTGGTGTTCTCTGGAAGCTGAGTGACAACAAGTCTCCCCAGACGTCCAGCTCTCTCCACCTCCTTCGCAACAGTCGCTTACCATTGATTTCTCGCTGATAGTGGCAATTGGTTTATACTGAAATTTGAGTGGCACTCAGCCTCCCCAAGGTCCCAGTTCTCTTTGCGCTTGTCCAGCCGAGGTCTGGTTGGCGCTAGCTCCTCGGTCTTTCAGTCCTTATTGACCCTTCTCGGCCCTTTGATATCCCTTTTTTATTGGCGGGAACGGTGATGAAACAATGAGGAGATGCATGTTGGGGTGTAGACCTTGTAGATATGCAGTTTCGGTGTTCTTAATTCACTGTAACGCTTCTTCATTTTATGTTCTTGTGTTATTCCCCATATTCAAGGGGTTTTCCTTAATATTTCAGTTGTTTTTCCTTATCGTTAGGCGTTGTATTTTTGCAGCTATTCCTCTGATTCCAATTTTTGACATTCTTTTTCCAGGTTTTTCGGGATTGTTCCTAGTGCTCCTACTATTATCGGTACTATTTTGATTTTCTTCATCATCCAAATCTCTTTTAACTCTCTGACTAGCTCTGTGTATTTGCTTCGTTTCTCATTTCTTTCATACTCATCCTGTGGTCAGCTAGGACTGCAAAGTCTACGATTTGACAGGATTTTTCTTTCTTGTTAATTATTACATATGGTCTTCTTGCTTGGGTGGGTTTGTCCGTCTGTATGTCCATGTCCCATAGGATTTTGTAGTTCTCGTTTTCGAGTGCTGTTGCGGATTTATGCTTGTACCATTTGTCTGTACGCTCAAAATGCAGTCGTTTGCACAATTCCCAGTGTACCACCCTCCCCACTTGGTCATGCCTGTTTTTTGTATTCCTTTTGGACAAGTTTTCTGCATTCACTTACTATATGGTTTATCGTTTCGTTTCTTTGTCCACAGAGTCTGCATTTGCTGTTTTCTTGTGTTTTATCGATCTTTCCTTTGATATGGTTGGTTCTTATCGAGTTATCTTGTGCTGCAGTTATTAGAGATTCAGTTTCTCGGTTTATATGTCCTTTTCGCATCCATGTCCATGTGTTTTTGTTATTCTCATCTTTTGTCATTCTTATGAATTTTCCGTGGAGTTCTCATTTCTCTTTTCTCGTTTTGTCATTTGTCTCTCTGTTTTCTGTTTTGTTGGTTTTTTTCAGTGTCTCTCGCTGCCATAATTATCCTTTCAATGTTTTGCATTATGTATTTTTCTAGTTATTTTTTTTAGTACTTTTTTCGTGTCCTTCACACAGTCTTCTATACAGATCAGTCCTCTCCCGCCGTCTTTCCTTTTCACGTAGAGTCTATCAATATCGACACAGAGGCACACACAGACACGTTCACTTTTATAGATATAGAAGCATTTCAGCCCGGCGTTGCCCGGATGTTTGGAGTTGTATGTTGAGCAAATTAGTCAAACAAATATATATATATATATATATATATATATATATATACATACATATATATATATATAATTTGAGGTTGCTATTTTTCAAAGGTAGGGTAACGAGGTTTATACAAGAGTGCTCAATGCAGCAGTAGAGCAAGTTACATTTTAATTTTGT
>NC_136484.1:21997028-22172028 GCF_053919585.1 Euprymna scolopes | reverse complement strand
AGACATATAATGCTCACATACAGTTATAACATGTTTACATCTATACCTACATACGCAGTTATATCAATGCACGGACCCTCAAACACAGACATCCATGTACACACCTGGATACCATACATCATGACTATTATTATATCAAAACTAATATTAATCCCACTAACAATCCGAATAATAATACTAGTGACGCCACCAATATCAATAATAATAACAATAATAAACTGTCTATTGGGAACCCCAAAACCCGTGGACCCTAACCGGACACACGTCCCAACAAAACACAGATATACACACACACACACACACACACACACACACACACACACACATATATATATATATACATGCATATATATATAATATATATAAAAAACACACACATATACACGCACACATACACATATACATACACACATACATACAAACACGCACACGCACACCAGTATACACAGAACACATACACACACAGTCAGACCATCCGCAGGCGAAGACACACATCTCCATCCATACGTGTCCCCAAATCTCCACAGACGTATACCAGACACATATACATATAGACACCAACATAGACTCATGCATATACCCACATATATACACACGCATGGACACACAGATACCCGCTCACTCACAACGCATAAAATCCAGCAATACATACACAAATGCAAAAACCTTTTTTAATAATAATAATAATAATAATAATAATAATAAGGTGCTCTTTTACTTCAGTAGTGTGGTAACCCCTTTATATATGAAACAGCGTACCACTCCAGTCCCCACGGGCGTATATATACATACATAACATACATGCATATATACCCAGACACTCATACATGCTTGCTCTCAATTATCCTCAACTGACCTCCCTTCTCATTTCTCACATCTCATCTCTCATCTGACTAAATCCGCTTTTGCATAAGCTTATATATCTATAGTTGGATGGGGAATGAAGTTTTCCTAAATCCTAACTGGCCAATGAGGGGCCGCCACGACTAATTTCTCTCTCTTCTGATTTGCTCCGCACATCGAAGTAAATTTCTATGGAATTTGTTCTCACGTCGGCTGTCCTTAGAAATTGACTTCGGGTCGATTAATGTTTTCCAAGTTTAATGAAAAAAAACAACTTTAATACTGTTCTCCCTATATCAATGGTTTCTTTCACAAAACAATATTATTATTAAATATTATTATCAATTCCAAATCCGTCACCTAAAGCCATTTTTTCTTTGTATGAGTTGCCGCATCGCTCACAGAAATGGAATCAGCAAAGCAATCAGGAATTGCTGGATGAGTGCAAATATGACTGGGGCATTTGGGAGGCTTATCACTAGGGCTAGGACAACAGCATATTCTTTTCATTGTTTTGACTCTCGAGTGTATATCCGTTGATATCTTATATGCTTTTATATAGAGTGATGTGGTTCTTGGTTGATTAATTGTGTCTAACTGTGTCGAATATATACTCGAGAGTCAAAACAATGAAAATAATATGCTGTTGTCATAGCTCTACTTATTACCACGCAAATTCCAGTGAATATCAATAGTAGATGCCAACGAGAAATCAATGGCAAGCGGCTTTTGTGATAACAAAAATTTATCTGCAAAGATTGTTGAAAGAGGTGAAGAGTACTGGAAACCTGGGGAAACTTGTTGTTACTCAGATTCCAGAGAACAACACAAGTTTTTCTCAAAGAGAAATTTTTTTTTTTTACATAGGCATCACCACATTATCAAGGCCAAGAGGCCACTCAAGGATAAGGGTTAAAGAGTGTACAGTAGAAATTGGACAATATAGTAATCATTAGTAATGAACATTTGGTAAATTTGATAACTTATATGGAACGGCTCATCAAGAACTTATTTACGTTAGACTTGAAGACAACCATATTGTAGTCAGCCGGAAAGCAGGAAAACGGAAGACAATTCCACAGGCGTGCAGTTCTAATAAAAAAGCTTTGTTCATGGAATCTACGTTTAGGTTTAGGCACAGATAAAGAGTGGGGGGAATTATTGATAGTGTGTACAGCTAGGCGAGTGTTTCTTGTGAAAGTTTGGCGAGGGGGGACCATAGATTGAAGCTCAGTCGAACACTTTCCATGAAAATAACGATACATCAGAGACAAACTCGCAACATCTCTTCAGTGAGATAGAGGTTGCAAGGAGGAGAAAAGGACATCTCCTACGAGGCTACGAATGACGGCTAGTGTAACTATTCCTAGTGAGTAACTATTAAAGAACTAACCTTAAGAACTATTCTGTGGGATTGTAGTTAGTATATAAAATTGTCTATAATCCTATGAATTTGTTGGTTTTTTTGTGGGTTGATAGTGATATTAAAACCCTTTTCCTATCTATTTGAAAAGAAAATACAATTTTATTAAATATCGGTCTTTAAACGTTAATTCTAATTAATTCCCTATTAGTTTTTCGTTTTTCTAATAGGATGATCATCTTTAGTTAAGTATTACGTGTGGTTATATTCATGTAGATATTCTACATGATTTATACCTGTGTAAAATTTGCGTAAAAAGTTATAGTAAACACAACCCTCTTTCTTATTTATATTTATGTATGCGCATATATATTTGTTCAAAACATTTTGCCTACCAAACTCTTCTGTCAGTTTTGGTGTAAAAACATAAAACTTAATATATATGGTATTCGAACTCATGCGAAACTTTATATTTAGGTTTTAGCCGAGGAACATCGGTGCAAAAGTGTGAAAATTTATAAAAATGTAATTTGCCAGGTGAAGGTCGAACGAAAGCATTACGAAGATGCATGCGTAACGTAATAGCTATTGGTTTATGTATTAAGCAAATATGTGTTCATAGGACAGGCATTAACGTCAAAGGAAAAGGTAAATCGTAAACTAAACGTTTTGGTTTCGATTCCCGAGGATCGAAACCAAAGCGTTTAGTTTACGATTTACTTTTTTTTTTGACATTAATGAGTGGCGCTCGAGTCTTTTTTTTTTTTTTTTTAATCATTACTATATATTGGGTCCAATATAATATAATACTAAATACGAAATCTGCATTAATGAAAATATCATATTTAAGCGTATTTTACGACCGGGCAATGCCGGACAGCCTGCTATTATATGGATAAAGAAACATAAAGAAAACCTCCAGCAATGTTTGCACATATAACACATCTATATATAGTCTATATCCATTAAATTCCTGCACTTAATTTAAAAATAACTTTTGAAACTAAAGTGTCATTTGTTTTCCCCGGATGAAGTATAAATAGAATTTCCGAACTCCAGATTTCCTCCAAAGATAGACCAGTTATTATGTTTTCCTGTGATTGTTTTGTGCGTTGGAAAGATTCCTAAGTTTATTACAAATATCAAAACTAACCACATATACGTAGTTAAATCAGTAAAGCAACCCCAAGGGTTGAATAGAATCATTTTACTGTTTACAATAATGAACGTCTCCAAAGAACTTTGCAGCAACAGTTACATTGTGTCTTTCATCTCAAACGATGAAATTAAAAAATAAAAAAGAAACAAAAAAAAACGTCTCGAACTGGAAAGTTTTATGAAAATGAAAGAAATTATCTTAACAACAATTTTAAAATCTTCAACGTAGAGAAAGTATTGATTGAATTATTTAATTCCTTTTAAAACAATATTTCTTTCATATTTCTTATGCAAAGTTGTTATAAAATTTATTTATTTTCACGTGTTTGTTTTTCGCGTGATATAAGTATTTTATTTGAAAACTATACATTAAAGAGTTTGTTTGATTATTGGAATATCTGAAAGGAGCTAAGTCACATGTAATTGAAGAAAAATGTTTGCAAATGTTCAAATTGATGACAATTATTGTACACATAACGCTGATAACGCGCACCAAGTGATTCACAAACAGCACGGAATAGGTTATTAGAAGATTTTTAAGACACCATCTGTGTGTGTATATATATATATATATATATATATATATATATATATATATATAATAGGACAACAAGAGTATGAAATGAAGACACAAAACTATATATAGTTTGTGTCTTCATTTCATACTCTTGTTGTCCTATTATATAAGCTTCAATAATTATTGTTGAGCTTGACATTATCCGGATAAGTCTCCTTTGTGTAATTGAACTTTGTCTTTTCCTTTTACATTAAGCTATATATATATATATATATATATATATATATATATGTGTGTGTGTGTGTGTGTGTGTGTGTGTGTGTGTGTGTGTGTGTGTATGTGTGTGTGTGTGTATGTATGAATGGAAATGTATAAAAATGAATCCTAAAAGTATACAAGCTTATAACTTTTCTTTATTCGTTTTCAGTTGGTGACGTGCAGGAATACAAAATTAAGTTTATGAAACAAAATTAAAAAACTTTTTTACAGGTACATAATTTTCGACCGATCCTTCAGTCTTCATCAGTGAAGTGAAAGTGATGTCCATACACGGGGAAAAGGGGAATGGAAATATATATATATATATTGAATGATGGGACGATTCCGATATTTTCCCGATTCTGATAAAACTACCAATTCCGCACTAAATTTCTGATTCCGATACAATTACCGATTCCGAGTCCGATTGTTCATACATTTCGAAATATTTGACTATAAAGTTGCTATTTTTCCCGATTATAGTAAAAACATGTTAAATGTGCACGTATTTTCTAAAACGTTAAAACAATTGTAGTGGTGTGAGCGATCTATATATTTTAGCATTATAATTTAAAATTAATAAATTATTTTATTATTATTACTAACACCAGTGGAAGGTTTCGTTTTAAAAAACTCAAATAAAAAAGATAATTAAAGAAATAGTTTTGGCATCGGAAAATATGCACAAATTTTTTCCGATTCCGATACCGATTCCGAGACCACAAAATGTTCCGATTTTTTCGATTCCTGATTCTGATCAATCGTCCCAATACTCATATATATATATATATATACACACACGCACACACACGCACATATATACTGTTAAGCACCTAAATAAATAATATATATATATACATATATATATATATACATATATATATATATATATATTTCTACATACATTCGTCTGCGCATGCGTGATTGCATATATGTACGCTGGCATGTGTATCGGTGCATACTTATTGTCCCTGATAAGAGAAGCGAGCAACAATTAATAATGATTTCTATCTTTCCGCTTTAAACGGTACTACTTTCGCCTCTGGGTGCATTTTTGACACTATGACGCGTGAAACAACATTGCACTTGTCAATTGGATGTGGATGTATACAAAGAGGCGGCTCAGTGGCACTCAGTGCAAAACAATGCGTGCTCGACTGCATGAAATGAGTCTTCTAAACATTCTTATTTGGTTGGTCTTTCTTTTTAATTCATGGCCAGCGAACCAGGAAGCAACAAATGTACAGTGTGGAACAATAAAAGTGTCGCCCTTAATAAGACAACACTACAGCTTTATTTTGAAACTTTTATTGGAAAAATCAATTCAGGTAACTTGATTATGTAATAGAGATGACATCTATTCAATCGAGCCGGTTTCAGCCTCAATCACCACCTTGATACGGGTCTGGAACTGGGAGCGAACCGTTTTCACAAGTGCCGGCGGGAGCTCGGCGAATACTCGGCGGCGATCAGACTGACTTTGGTGTTGTGGGAGGTCATGTTGGTGATGTTCTCGACGTTTGACCAAACAAAGTAATCCAGCGGGTTCAAGTACTGGGAGGAAGGGGGCCAGTAAGAGATTGATACAAAGTCCTAGCACTCTTACTGAACAGAGCATGAGTTGTACAGCGGCGCATCTCAAATCTCACTCGTTAAACATTGTGTCACTTTCAGACATGATAGAAGGCTCCTATCGCTATCGGGATATGTACACAACTGCCCAACTCGTAGATGGTCTGCAAAAAAAAATCTGTTTTCCTTAAACGGAAATGGAATTATGTCGTCTTTCCTAGGGCGACAATTTTATCGTTCCATGGTGCGTGTCTGTCCGTTAAGAATTCCCTATTTCTGGTCTGATTTTAAAATCAAAGTAACCCATATATTAATCCCGTAGTAGCTTTAACACACGTACGTATGTACGTACGTGTGTCGCAATTTATAGATTATAAATAATTCGATCGGGAGACCCTATTTATTAAAAAGGAGCATAGAAGGTGATCACGTACTACGAACATTAAATTATTAGTGTATAGATTCACTAATTTAATGTTCATAATATTTTATCAAATTGTATCTTCCTTTTTAATAAATACGATTTCCCGATCACCGAAGACGTGATGTAAAAAATAAAAAAAATATTTTTTTTAAATGATTTCTATTTATTACATTTTCACCCCAAAAAAGGCACATTGCCACTTTGGTGTATGGGGGCTACTATCAGGAGCAACAACTAATGGTATTCTATGTAGGGATTTGGGCAGCAAGATGTCGGTTCACGTTACACTTGAACTTCTGCACGTCAATACAGTTGGGGAAGCAGGGACCTGGAATGGAATTACAAAGTCTAGCGGTTCTGGGGAAGAAACTACTGGAGTAGAAAGATCTTTTACATCTAGGGATCTCTACTGTGTGGGGGTGGGCTTTAGCTGCCTGTCGGGTTTGTCGAGGGTGTTTACGCCGTGAGGGCACAAGTGCTTGCAGTTCGTCAGAGCATTCACCATAAAAATACTTGTAGAACAGGCAGAGGAATACAACATTTCGTCGATTGGACAGAGGCGGAAGCTGAAATGCCAGTTCAGGGCCTATCAGATTGGCGACTCTCTTTTGAACCTTGTCAAGGAGCGAGAGACTAGTAGCAGATGCACCAGCCCAAATATGACAGCAATACTCCATACATAGACGAATGGTGGCCTTATAGATGAACAGGATACTTTCGGGTGTTAGTAGTTTTCTAGCACGGTAGAGAGAGAGAGAGAGAGAGAGAGAGAGAGAGAGAGACAGAGATCCTACCTTCTTCGCAGCGGCCCTGGCAATGCTTTCAATGTAATTGTTCCAACTCATGTTTCCTGTGAACGTTAGGCCAAGGAGTTTGAAAGATGTACTCTCAGATAAAGAATTGCTGGCCATTGCTATTGGTGGTAGAGAAGGTTTCTTGCACTTATTGAAGGAAACAAGTTTAGTCTTGGCGGCATTGAACGTAACTATCCATTTTTGTCGCCATTCCACTACAGATTGGAGGTCATCCTCTAGTGTTTCTGCAATTTCTTTAGATATGTGTTAATTTGTTTTCCTGTCGTGCCTGTTATAGAGTGTGGTGTCATCAGCATATATACCCATCTCAGAGGCAATTTTGTCGGGGAGGTCATTTATGAATATTAGGAACAATAGAGATCCAAGGATAGACCCTTGGGACACTCCCGCATTTATATCATATTGTTTAGATGTACGACCGTCGAGGACAACCTGGAACGGGCTTGTCTAAATCCATATTGTTGGTCAGTCAGAAGTTTAGCACCTGTAAGGTGATGCACTAGAGCATGGTTAATTAAGGTCTCAAATATTTTGGCAAAAAGTGGGAGGAGGCTAATAGGGCGATAATTAAATGGGTCCGTTCTTTCGCCAGAATTCTTTTATACTGGTATCACAGAAGCAGTTTTCCAACAGCCCAGAAAACAAGATTCATTAATGCATTTGCTGTAGAGTTTGGAGAGAACAGAGGTTACTTCGGCTGAGCACGGTTTTAATAGTACAGCTGGGATGAGATCAGGTCCACGTGCTTTTGAAATATCGAGGTTTTTTATGATAGCGTGTATCCGAGCAGGGGTGATTTTCAGATCGCCTAGCGTGGCGTTTGTCCCCAAAGGAAAGTCAGGTAGGGGGTGGTTGAAAGGGTCCAGTGTGGAGTTTGAGACAAACCGACCGGCAAGTATGTTAGCCTTCTCGGTTGCTGAGCAAACAATCTCGTGATTGTTGGTTAGTGGGGGAATTGTTGATTGCCCACTATTTACTACACTGTTGTAGATTTTCCAGAAGTCACGAATTCCTAATTTTTGTGCTTCGGTGCGTTTTTTAGTATTTCAGTAAATTATCTCTTAGCTGTCGCTATTTCTTTCTTAACGTTACTTCTATCTTCTATATACTTCTGTCTGTTTGAACTGGACTTATGTCGGTTTGAGCAATGGCAGTTGCGCAAGTAGAATAAACCATTGAGGAAAGTGTGGCTTGCTATAAAATGTCCGCATTGGAACATGTGCTTCAATTGCAGTTTTGAACCATTCAGTGGTCTCATTTGCGCACTGTTCAGCAGGAAGAGAAAAAATATTTCCCCATGGGGCATCTCTGATAAGATCTCTGATAGCTTCCCAGTCAACCTTTTTATATCTCGTTTTTTTTAGCACTGGATCTTCAGTTTCGGCTCTAGAGTTTAGGGCGATTTCTACCATTATCACTGCATGATCAGCGTTGCGAAGTGGGCTGTCGGCATTCGTTATACAATCATCTGGAACTGTGGTCAGAAACAGATCTAGAAGTGATGGGTGTTGTTCTTATTGGTCAGGGAAACGGGTTCGAAACGTAACCATTTGTGATAGGGAGTGAGATACAGAGAAGCTATGTGTTGTGCTGCCCGCTGCGTCAGTGTAAGTAGAGAATCCAAGCCAGTTTTTGTGGTGAACATTAAAGTCACCAAATGCATGTACTTGTGCGCTAGTGTAGAAGAAGAGAACTGTGTCTATGCTGTCAGGGACTATGTTTATTATGGTGCAGTCCTGGATCGAGGGAGAGCGGTAGAGAAAATAAAAGTAGCTAATGTTATGTTGCATGTTTAGTCCAAAGCACATAAAGGCTTGATCGTCCGATTTTAGGTTTGTTTCTCTAGTCAAGAGAAGGGTATTGCGAATGTAAACTCCAAGTCCGTGCATATGTCTGTCAGAGTCCTTACGGCAGAGTGGGAGATATCCAGGTATGTTAAAGTAGTTAGAGGGGATGGAGGAGTGTAGGTTAGTCTCACTTAGTGCTAAGATATTCGGGGTATTTTTTAGGAGAAATGCTTCAACATCAGCTAAATAAGTTCTAAGCCCACGGATATTTGTGAATGCAAGCCTCAAGGGAGGAGGCAAGTTGGATTTCTTTGACCCAAAGTCTGGTTTAAGCTTCTTTTTTTTTTTTTATTGTACTGTCATCATATTTTTTTAAAGAGTTTAGGTGAGGGGGAGCTGAACAAGAGGTTATGCAAAGTATCAACATGCAACATAAGTAAACCATTAACTAGGATGTGCCTTGTTTGGGGTGAAAATGTAATAAAAAAAGAAAGGTTTCCCTTCGCGCCTGACGTCCATACAATAGAAATATGTTACAGATTCCAATAAGGATATTGGAAATAAACTGTAATAACCAAATATATTCTAATAATATATTAATCTACTTACTTAGATAAATTACTTAGTCAAACACTTTTACAGTTTTAACAAAAGGGCTACAATAATATTGCGAGTCTTAATTCACGCTGAACGTCCACAGAATGCTCAGCAGCAATATATTACATATGAAAGATGTCGCTGTGGAATTTCCACAGGTCCTGCTACTATTTATGAAGCTTTTTAACTATTAATCAACAAAGGTGTTTCCTCTTTATTATCATTGGTTTCAACAAATACATCATCAAATGTTTAGGTCATCTCTATATGAACTTTGAACTTTGTACCAGATTGTTCAACCTGACTTTTCACGGAGTTGCGTTTCCCTATTTTAGATTTCAACAAAATTTTGAAAGAGTTTCAAATTTTTCTAGGAAGTTTTTACATGATAGTCAACATATTTTTTTGTTTTAATTTTCTTATTTTGTTTGTGCTTTGGATGGGGAATTCAATCGGATGCCAGAAATTCACCCCCTATTTCAGTTACTCTAACTGAGAGATTTTTTAAGATTCTAACCGTTTTTTGAAGTGCAATTGTTTGTATTTCCCTTGCAATTGGTTCACTAGATATGTTCACCAAGTAGTTTTTGAACTTCTTTTTCATGAGTTCGGTTATTTCTATAATTTCTGGAATTATTCTTAAAATTTCAGTGTCTTTTCATATCGTACATAAGGGATATCGAACAGGATGTATTTTAGTCTGTATAATTCAAGTTTTACGTCACTTTTCCCGGAGGGTGTAATATATATATATATATATATATATATATATATATATATATATATATACAAGTGAACGTGTCTCTGTGTGTGTCTCTGTGTGTGTCTGTGTACATTTCCCTACGCAATAACTCTGTCAATTTTTAGTCTACAGACTCGAAATCTTACATACAGGGTACTGAGATTTGGGAAAATCGATGTAATCGGTTTTTGGCTAGAAATTTGGCGATTAAGGGGTCAAAGTTCAACGATTTGACCTTTGATAACTCTACCAAACTCCTCCGACAATTTTGGATCTACGCACTTGAAATTTTAGATATAGGTTCCTTGGACATGGATCTAACTTAATAACTTGATTTGAGCCCAAAACAATAAATTTTAAGAGGTCATAATAGGGGCCAAAGTTTTAAAAAAAATGACCTCTGCGGTCTCTTCCAAATTACTCAGAAAATTTCTGGTTTAAATATTTGAAATTGTACATAAAGGGTATTCAGAGATAGGACAATTTTAGTTACCAATATATAAATGTATGTATGTATGTCTGTTTGCATGTCTGCCTTAAACTTTCAATACAGGCGACGGATTTTACCAATGCCAATATCGTTTTAAACTTCGACCTTTCATACGACAAATATCGAAAAATTGGCTAAAAACATTAATATCTCCCCCTTCAACTAGGCACTTTTCTACAGGGGTCACCTTTTTCGCCGATATTTTTGAAAGTTATCCTCTCCTTTCGATTGTCTAGCCTTAATTTTTAAAATTTCGCCTCCGGTTTGGCGGTGGTTGTAACAGCATAAACGTTAGGTTTTACCCCGTTCTTTTCCTCCTTTCTTTTTTTTTTTTTTTTTTTGCTCAACATACACATCCACACACCCGGGCCACGCCGGGCTGAAATGCTAGTATATACATATATATATATATATATATATATATATATATATATATATATATATATATATATATATATATATATATAGAGAGAGAGAGAGAGAGAGAGAGAGAGAGAGAGAAATATTATTGAATAGCACGGAGTTATTCTGTTTTACAATTTTCCTTTTTATCTTCTCCGAATAGTCCTTTTTGAGTTCTTCTTGAAATTGTATAAGTCGGATCCATAATCGCGAGCGCTTTCGACAGAAGTACTTTTATCATCCTCAGGCATATTGTAGAAATAAATGTAGAAATTGTTTTTTTAAATTTTATATATATATATATATATATATATATATATATATATATATATATATATATATATATATATATACATTTTTTCATAGCCACGTAGTAGCTTGTTACAAGTTAGGTGAACGGACTTTTTTTTTAACATTAAATTTATTTATATACATACACACACACATATATATTCGGAATTTATCCCAAACATTTCAAAACGGTTCGGCTGAACTCATAATTAATATTATTTATCTGAGGCTTCTTTGTTTTAATGCACAACGCCTCGAGTATTCTTAGCCTATTTACATTTCTCTCACTCTGCAATACTCTTGTATTTTCTTCCATAATTCTTCGAAATTCCGAATGATGGCAGCCATGTCCCTTCAAATGTTGTGATATGGAGCTAGAGTCAGAGAGGTGGAGAGTCAATCTTCGCGACAATGTGTTAGTTGTTGAACCAATGTACTACTAGTATTGGAGATACACTCTCCTATTGGACAGCTGAATTTGTAAACTACATTGGTCCTTTCTAAAAAATAAAAAAATAAATAAAAAAATGTCCGCTCACCTAACGTCTGTATCTTGGTTTTACAAGTCTATTCGTTCGCTATGTGATTATAAAAAACTCTGCCGATTCGAACACATTCTTTTTCTCTTTCCGCATCGACACATCAGTTTTTTAAAGCTCTGCTTCGCCTCCCTCTCTTCGCCTACGATCTTCCAAATATGTCTCTACTTTTCTTTTTTTGTTCTTTCGCGCCACAGCTTTGTCATTTGCATACGTGAGCTACCGTTGCTGCTACGTGGCTTCGTTACAAATATAATCTCGTGAGGCTGTTAATTCTGATTAAATCTCATAAAATTAACGAGGTACGTATTTTTAGTCGTGGTAGTTTATGATACGTCCTAGATCTCTATAACACATGCAAGAAGTCACGTCCTCAAATACTCGAAATCAATTTAAAGGATATTATATTTTACAATAAACGAAAGCTTACATGATTGAAGTTATGACATTGTGAATATCATTATTTTGTAGTCTATTGAATAACTTAAATCTTCTTAAAATTAGCTGTTTGGGTTTGTGATGCAAATGTCATCAAAAACTGAAGCTGCGAAGTTTTAAGTTTTTAAAAGTCCGTTGCGTAAAAGTAGATAAACCCATCTTTCTTCCTCTCTATCTTTATATATATATATATATTTGTAGTCATCGACATACAGTCCTGTTTCGTTGTATCACAACTCATCAGTGCCGCTAGACTAGCATCTCTCCCAAGCCGAGGATTGACCCTAGGACCGTCGGGTTGACAGTCGGCGATTCTCCCACTCAACCATGGAATTGACGTCCGTAAATAACTCGTCGGAATGTCTATTTAAATAGACACCCGCCACCACTTTTATAGTGCTCAAATCGCATGTTCGTAAACAAACAAACAACAAGCTTCGCATTTTCAGCCAATTAAGTAGCGGGTGAGATTATTTACGAAAGTGCTCTACCCAAAGAGGGGGGCTTAAAATATATTTGTAGTGATCGACATACATTCCTGTTTCGTTGTATCACAACTCATCAGTGCCACTAGAAAGATTCGTTGTGTAAAAGTAGACAAAACCATCTTTCTTCCTCTCTCCCTCTCTTTCTCCCTTTATATATATATATATATATATATATATATATATATATATATATATATATATATCATATTCTCCACTTTATAATATTGACCAATGTGTATTAATTTGCATAATCTTATACAATAAATGTAAAACACAAGTCCCGTCACACACAAGTTGGGTCAACTTTTTATATTTATATATTGCTGGTATGTCCGGTGTATGTAAAGTCTTGAATCCACTTTTGTCTTCTATTTTGAAAAAGAGAGGTCCCTTTCTCTCGAAATTAATCAAAGTTCCACACCACCCACGGACTTTACATACACCGGACATACCATGATAGTCAAATAAAGTTTAGACACCCCTCTATTCAACCATTCTCGTCTACATTTGTTTGTTTTTCTTCTTTACTTCATCTTTTCCGGTCTTCCTCCGCATTGTTTTTGGCTCAAATATATATATATATATTTCTTTGCCAACAATGCTTCAAGCAAACTACTACCTACTCTTATATATATATATATATATATATATATATATGAAAGAGTCTACATTCCAAATGTCCAGATGTTGACCATCTTACCGTTTATTTCTTCAAGTACGTTGACATGCACAAGTCAAAGAAAATAATTGCAATTTCTCTCCCAATTTTCGGATTTTGCAATCATGCCCACATGCATTAATTTTCTTTTAAAGGTGATAAGTGCCTTTTCTCTATTTAGCTAAGGAAGAAATAAATTCAAGAATTGATATAATAATTATATGAATGATCTAGCGCGTGACATGCATAATTCTTGACAGCACCTGTTTCGTAAAACAGGTGCTGTCAAGAATTATGCATTTCAACGTACTTTAAGAAATAACCGTTAAGATGCTGATCAGATCAGATCAGAGTTATACGTATATGTGTGATTTAATAATAATTTCGAAACAGAATAAATCTCAAGTTTCTGATGCAAAATTTAAAGCACGCTTGATTAAAATTTAAGTCATCATATGAACGTTTTCTCTTATGAAAAACTGAAGATATTTTAAGATTAGTATAATGAATATTAAGCTTCATTTTGCTGTAGAGAGTATTTTTATTCTGAATATAAAGCGTAATTGAAAAGTTACTCCATATCTTAAAATACATACAATTTATTTTTGAAATATATTTGAAATATACATTAATGAATATGAAAAGAAAGTATAATGCGTAGACTTTTATTTAAAATTCAATATAAGCGCTTTCATTCATCACCAGATTTTTAAGTCGACCAGAAATCGCATCACGTGATTTCGCAAAAAAAACTATTGCGTCATAACGTCACGTATTTGCCCTTCAAGTTTTTCTGAATATCAAAGCCAAGAGGCAACTCGAGAATAAGGGTTAAAGGGTGTACAGTAGACAATTGGACAACATAGTAATCGTTAATAATGGAAATTTTGTAAATTTGTCAACTTATATGGAACGGCTCATCAAAAACTTGTTTACGTTAGACTTGAAGACAACCATATTGTAGTCAGCTGGAAAGCAGGAAAACGGCAGACAATTCCATAGGCGTGCAGTTCTAAGAAAGAAGCTTTGTTCATGAAATATACGTTTAGGTTTAGGCACAGATAAAGAGTGAGGGAAATTATTGATAGTTCTTTCAGCTAGAGGGGTGTTTCTTGTGAAAGTTTGGCGAGGGGGACCATAGATTGGAGCTCAGCCGAGCACTTGCCATGAAAATAACGATAAAGCAGAGGCAAACTCGCAACATCACTTCTGTGAGAAAGAGGTTGCAGGGAAGATAAAAGGACATCCCCTACGAGGCTTTGCGAATCGCGACGACCCATATAACTTCCAGGGAATTGGGTCTTGAACATTCGCGAACAACAATAACAAAGTATGGCAGTACCTCACTATGTTGAGAGATGAGATTTTACCAATGATTCGTGCTTGGAATAATATTGAAATAAGGGAAAATACTTGAAGTTATGATTACCATCCCACAAGAGTTTCTTGCGAAATCAATTCATGCGATTTCTGATCGCTTGAAAAATTGGTGGCGAATGAAAGGGCCTCTACTAAATTTAAGTTTAAAATGAAAAAGTAAAAAAAGGTCTCTTGGCCTTAATAATGGTGATGCCTAAAAAAAAGGTGAAATTATGCTTTGAAGAGAAACATTCAATTCGAAGGTGCCCTATTCATGAATAAGAACCAACTGTTGTTTTTATATGTCGAGCTTTTCGGTTTGTGTGATAATAAAACTTCTGAAAGGCACACATGATGTTAGGCTGTGTAAGTTGTAAACTGTGGTTAAAACCGCTTGATCTTTTTTTTATCGAATTATTTCGATTATACATCATCAATACTAATCGAAGACATTCCAATGTAAAACCTTTCTAAGAACACTACCAAACACAAAATACGGTCGTGTAAAATTTCATAAAAATCCGCCCAGCCGTTTTCGAGTTCACACAGAGACACACACACAAAGTTCATTATATATATATATATATATATATATATATATATATATATATATAGGAGGTGGCTTGAATGTTCCCAGACTTTTTTGTACAGCAATTTACAAATGTTGTAGACTCTTTTAAATATGTTATTGCTATACATTTAATGAGATGGCCAATATTTATGCTTTCAGGTTCAAATAGACAGCGACAGAAGAACTTGGAATACACCATGATAAAGTCGTATTGTCACAACCGGTAAATTTCAAAAATACAATCTAAATCTAAAACACTTTAAACGAAGGATATCCAATAAAATTCTGCTTTAAACTTGAAAAAAAAATGATGCAGAAACGCATGCTTTAGAATCATCCCCAAGCATAAGTTTTTGAGTGGCATCAGAGATTCAAGGAAGGCAGGGAGTCTGTGAGGGATGATGAGACGTTGGGGAAGGAGTAAGGAAGTCACAACACCAAAGTTGATTGGCCAAATAAGAATTTCATGGATAAGGACCGTCGTGTTTCTATAGAGGCAGTAAGTGCACAGTTTGATGTCAGTATGGGAACTGTGCATACATTTATTCGCGCGGAAGTGAAAATGCGGAAGATTTGCGCGAATGCACCAGTTCCCAATTTCATCGTTGTCACAGACTATTTGATAAAATGCGAATCAAGACAGTTCTTTCACTCTCTCCCTAGTCCAGACCTTCCTCCCTGTGGTTTTAGCATATTTCCTAAGCTCAAGGAAAACCATACGAAACAATTTAGGAGATTAAAGAGACTGTGGCGAGTAACATTGAAATGCCCACACAAGTAGACTTCAATGGGCAGTTCCAGAAATTGTTAAGACAATAAAACAAGTGCATTGCAACCGGTGGAGATTACTTTGACGGGGGACTAGAGTTACATGTTTGTATTTCAATAAAGGTGGTCTGGGAACTTATTAAAGGCACCTAGAATATATATATATATATATATATATATATATATATATATATATATATATATATATATATATATAACTTGGATAGTTAGAGGAAGAGAATAAATTCAATTCTATAAAAGGAAACTTATCGGGATCATAAAAAGCTCAACAAATTTCAATGAGGCTTATATAGGAGAAAATAGGAGTGGAGAATGAAGTCACTTATTTAATAAGGGTATAAATATATTTAGTTGGGGGATAAAGGGGACTCTTTATACCAAGGTATTTTGAAACCTAATTTATCCCCCAACCATATGTATGTATACTCTTATTAAATAAATGACTCATTCTATATTTACTAATATATAGTTTTTGTGTCTTCATTTTCCACCCGTACTCTCTCCTATACGTATATATTTACGTGTGTGTGTGTGTGTGTATGTGTGTGTGTGTCTGTCTGTGTGTGTGTGTGTGTGTTTGGAAAACCTAAATACTCGATGTATAAATAAATAATTGAATTTCAAAAAAGGTTGTTGATAGTGCTCCAACAAAGAGAGAAAATTATATATATATATATATATATAT
Organism: Euprymna scolopes; assembly: GCF_053919585.1. Lineage (NCBI taxonomy): Eukaryota > Metazoa > Mollusca > Cephalopoda > Sepiida > Sepiolidae > Euprymna > Euprymna scolopes. The sequence goes on along the minus strand of NC_136484.1, from coordinate 22,155,242 downwards.
ATTATTCTTTATGTAAATACATACCGTTTCAATCATATTTTCTTTCATCAGGCGAGAAAACCTTTTTGCCTGATGAAATCAAATATGATTGAAACGGTCTGCACATCGTAGCAAGATATAACTGTATTTTTCTATAAAGAATAATAATATATACATGCATACATATATATAAATATATATATATTTACACACACACACATATACATACATGTGTATGTATGCAAACAAGAATGACAAACAAGCAATGAAGTAGACAAAAGAATTCTTAACAATAATAAAATGAAATAAGATTCGTGTTTTATTCAACAATCGAAGGTAAGTCAGAGTATTGTGCTTCATAATAAAATGGGGTCAATGTAATGCAGTTTGTCTACCAATGGTCCCTACGTCCTTGTAAACTGCATTTCCACTGCAGGTACAGACGAGTTGATAAAGGCGTCATTTATTGTTTAGCTTGATGCATACATAACAAATAACATAAAAAGAAATACAATTTCTATTTTCAAGACACTAACCATACAAAAATAATAACAAATAAACCAGTATATATATATATATATATATATATATATATATATATATATATAAAATGAATCAATTCATGGCATCTTTATCTTTGTTCTTCTCTATTATTTTTTCTATACTATATGTTATATATATATATATATATATATATATATATATATATATATAATTTGAGGTTGCTATTTTCCAAAGGTAGGGTAACCAGTGAAATATAACGAGGTTCATACAAGAGTGCTCAATACAGAAGTAGAGCAGGTTATATTTGTCCTTACATAAGTAGTGGTTTATATATATATATATATTTATATATATATATATATATATATATATATATATATATATTTGTGGAGACGCCCACTAATTAACATAGGTGGGTGAGTGACATATATAAAGGTAATCAATCACCAATACCAGGAGAGTTCTGCAACGACCGCCAAATAGGCAATACGCCTATGTTGCCTCCAGTAAGACATGCAACACGCCACCTGCTGGAATATATCCAACTGAAGTATATCTGAAGACATGTAAATATGTATATAACTTCTCTTCCTAATATATTATTGTTTACCTTTACTTTCCGTGTTCTTGTTAATTATTTGACACAACATATATGTATATATATATATAATTTCTTTTCTATATTTTTATATTTATATCTATTCTTTCCTGTCTACTCTCTTTATAGTTATTTTAGTTCTAGGCTAATGTGTTCATGCTAATATATATATATATATACTTCGGAGTAGTTTTTATTTAACAATCAGTGGCTATGTAAACGTGAGATTGTAGGTTTACAAAATATTACTGGCAGTAATATTCTATAACTTATCACATCTAAACGAGAATTGCTCGATATTCAAGATAGAGCAAATAAATTAAACTGTAATTCAATGAATTTCAAAAAACTCTTATTGAAATGAAATGAAGTGGTTGAGTTTCATATCAAAGAATTTTTATTATTCTAAGCAAGACAAAGAATGTTTTAGAAAGTTTATCTCCTTAACCTACAGGGTTTCGATGTCTACCATCTCATCAGAGGAGTGAAAATATTAGCAAATAGTTATAAAGGTATGCACCCTATTTGCTAAAGTCAGTGAGACATGGAAAGTCAAAGTGAAAATAAAGTGAAAATACCTGCTACAGAACTTCTGATAAATTTATTTTCACTTTGACTTTCCATGTCTCACTGACTTTAGCAAATAGGGTGCATACCTTTATAACTATTTTCTAATATTTTCACTCCTCTGATGAGATGGTAGACATCGAAACCCTATAGGTTAAGGAGATAAACTTTCTGAAACATTCTTTGTCTTGCTTAGAATAATAAAAATTCTTTGATATGAAACTCAACCACTTCATTTCATTTCAATAAGAGTTTTTTGAAATTCATTGAATTACAGTTTAATATATATATATATATATATATATATATATATATATATATATATATATAGCCTGAAAACATTAGCCTAGAACTTCCATCGACTCTATATATTTTAACTTATCACCGTTTACTGTATATTTTAGTTTTCACTTTTAATTCTCATATTCGCTCCGCTCCTTCGGACTTTTTCTTCAACACCTGATGATGATTCGTGGACGAATCGGAAGCACTCGTGACAGCAACAACTATGGAACTTTTATTAATATTTTTGATTTTGATACAAAGAAAATATACGGGAAATCGAAAAAATAAAAAAAAAAGAATCATATAGTCCGGACTTTGTGGGTATGCACACTTTGGGCAATGTAGCATTTTTTGAAGGTAAGGTAATTGTTTCTCGCATGCTTTTCCTATTAGGGATTCGTCTCCGCCATTTTTTTCTTTCTTTTCAAAAAATGCTGCATTGCCTAAAGTATGTTTATTCATAAAGTCTGAAGAAATGCTGGTTTTTTAAAATTTTCAAACGATATAATGCTTGAAATTGCCGAACTAGACATTGAAACAATTGTAACGTAAATTGAAATACACTTTTTGTTGCCACCAACACCTTGTTTTGAAGCCTTGTTTTTGCTTGCACGGTATATTAATGCTCAATTATAAAATTTGATAATTTTGTAGTTTACTCTTTAAGTCAACCATTTTTGGCTTAAAACTCATTGGTTTTACTGAATTTCACGAACTCAGTATAATTACATATAAGTATATATATATCTATATATATATATATATATATATATATATATAGATATAGATATAGATATAGATATATATATATATATATATTTAAAAAAAAATTTAATTGCATTTGACTTTTTATATATACAAATCCTTAATTTAAGAAGCTAAGTGTGATTACAGAGTATATATCAAATAAATGACGAAAGTCTATTTTCAAAATTTCACGATGTTGACTATCTTACAATTTATTTCTGTTGACACTTACAATTCTTGACAGTAGCTGTTTCGTAGAACAAAATCATTCGTTTAATTATCATATCAATTACTGAATATATTTTGCCCTTAACTCATCAGAAAAAATAGCAACTATCAATTCACCGAAAGAAAATAAAATGCATTTGCACATAAATATAAAATGCGAAAATTAGAAGAAAATGCTCAACTGAAACTGTAGAGATACATCGTCACTGAAGATATAGTTGAAGATTCCGCAATCATATCCGGTCGCGGTTAACAAACTGACGAAGGCCAGAGGAATTGTTTGCCAAAACGTCGTGAAACAACAACTATAAAAGATTAGGATAATAGTTCGCAAATATATAAATAAAATATACAAATTACTCATCTCAAAAGAATTCTAATAATTAAAATAATATATACCATTCCATGCGGACCCGACAATGGGAGATCAGATAACAAAAGAAAATAAGAAAACTTGGATTTATAAGACAAAATCTTGATTGGCCTTCAGGGCCTATGGTGCAGTGGATAGAGACGGTGAATCTACAGTTCCAGGTGAGCATTTTCTGAAGATAGCGGATTCTATCCTACCTAAAGCCAGCCAGAGGATTAGTTGGCAAAAACATAGTGAGAGGACAACAACTCTGGAAAGCAGTAATCACTGAAGATATAGTTAAGAGATTCAGCATTCGTATCTCGTCGCAGTTAAGCACCTGACGAAGGCCAGAGGGATAGTTGTCCGAAACTTCGCGAAACAACAACTATGAAAGATTAGGATAATAATTCGCAAATAAATAAATAAAATATAAATAAATTTCCTGTCGTTTATTAAGAAGGTTTTCTTTAGATATTAAATAATGATAAGATTCTAGATTGCAAAGGTTGCATTGACCAGTCTTATTTAGAGTGTATTTATTAGCACTTCTTAGTATCGAATATTACAATTTGCATTCAAAGTTATTCTTTCTTACTTCCTTAATTCAATTTCCTAATGATGCTGTGTTCTTCATATTATTAACTTCTTGTACTTGAAAGGATTTTTCTTTACAAGGTGGCCACCACTTATCAAGGCCAGAAAGCCACTCAGGGATAAGGGTTATTGTAAGTACAGTACGTTAGTGTGGATATTTAAAGTGTCTACTTAAGGGGGCGGTTCATCAGGAAGTTGTTTACGTTGGACTTGAAGACATCCAAGTTGTAGTCAGGAGGGAAGCAGGCAGACGGAAAAGAGTTCCACAGGCGTGTAGTTCTAAGAAAGAAGCTTTGTTCATGGAATTTACGGTTTGATTTAGGCATAGATAAAGAGTGGGCAAAGTTTTTGACAGTGGATTTAGCTAGACGGGTGTTTTTCGTAAAAGATTGGCGAGGGGGACCAGAGATTGGAGTTCAGACGAGCTCCTACCATGGAAATAACGATAAAACAAACATGGACTTGCAACGTCTCTTCTGTGGGAGAGAGGTTGCAGGGAAGAGAAAAGGGCATCCCCTACTAGGCCACGAAGTCTATTTTGTACTCTGTCAAGGCAGGATAGGCTGTTTTTAGCAGCTCCTGCCCAGATATGGCAGCAGTATTCCATCCTTGGACGTACTTGACCATAAAGGAGATAGAGAATTGTATCAGTAGTAAGGATGCTATATATTTGTTAAATCCATCTTTAAATCTACATTCCCAATGTATGTTCTCGTTCTATTATTATCTGTTACTTCACATTTATATACTACTAGCAAAAGTACCCGTCGTTGACTGGGTTCAAAAACAGCCTACAGAAAATGGACTCTGATTTATTAAAGTATGATAGGTTATGAAAAGGAAGGCTTGTAAAGAGATAGCTTTGAATTCGGGGGTATCAAAACCAAAGCAAAATATGATGAAAGTAAAAATAAAATAGACAAACCCCATAATTTATTATACCATACCTGTTCACACCGAAACACTTATCACAATATTCTGTGGATCTATATTAAAAAACCTTGTTAAACTTTGTGACATATTTCCATTCTATGGAGGTCAGGTTCGAACGAACACCCCATAATTTTATTATACCATATTTCTTTAAACTGAAACATAATTATCAAAGTATACTTACGCAGATAGATATGAAAAGTCTTTATTAAAGTTTGTGTCTATTTCCATTCTATGGAGGCCAGGCGCGAACGTAGACCCCACAATTTCATTATACCATCCTTATTTAAGTTAAAACATACTTATCAAAGTATTCTTCTGTACATCTATATCAAAAACACTTGTAAACGTTTTTTTTTAATTTTTTATTTCCATACTTTGTGGACTAGGCGTGAACGCAGACCCCACAATTTTAATGAACCACCGTTCTGCAGTTCAAACATACACATTCCTGTGTCGCGATTCATCTTCTATCATTATATGTAATCAATTTTTTAAAATAGTCAACTATATAGGAGCCTATTCGTGACCAGACACACACACACACACACACACACACACACACACACATTCAGCTTTATATTACAGATATCAGAAATTAGACATTTGCCCTCCAACAGACATTCATCAATATTTCTACAGCTGCAAAGTGAATTCCTTGATTAGTTAAGGAACCCACTTCATAAGTCTCTTAGTGTCTATTTTTGCATTGTTTGAACTTATTATAATATTAACTAAGTTAGTGGTAGTTGAAAAAGTTAATTTAACATTGTTTCGGTTTATGATTTTACTTAGATTAGTTCCTTTTGAAAATATTTTGAAATAATGGACAAATTAATAATTAATAAACCCTGGACTAGAAAAAAAATTTTTTTTTTTGTAATAGTTCCGTATAAAAATTTAATAAATATATAGACATATAGTAGATATGTTATAATTATAATTTATCATTTAAGTAAATATAAATAGATTAATTATCGATAATAAATTAATAAATTACTAAACAGAATATTATTAATAGTATATTTAAAAATAAATAAAATTTATGCATAAGAATATTTAAATGTTAGGAACTTTATTTCTAAGTTCGAAGTGGCATAATGTAAGCTACAAATAAGCTAATTTTAACTTCTCTTGCAATTTTCTGGTGTTGTATTTATGTCCAAATGCATTTTATTTTATTTTGGTGGATTGGTAGTTGCTATTTCTTCTGATGAGTGAAGAGCTTAAAAGATTCATTGATTGATATAATAATTAAATGAACGATTTTGCGCTACGAAACAGTTACTGTCAAGAATTGTAAGAGTCAACAGAATTAAAGGGATAAATTGTAAGATGGTCAACATCATGAAATTTGGACTATAGACTTTGCCACTTTTTGTTGTATATATATATATATATATATATATATATATATATATATATATATATATATATATATATATACTAGCATTTCAGCCCGGCGTTCCACGGGTGTTTGGATGTGTCTGTTGAACAAAAAAAAAAAGCAAAAAAAAAATGTGGTAGTAGGAAGGCAGGCTCGAACTCGTACCGCAAAGGAGTAACAGAACGAAGTAAAAACCTAACGGCAATGCTGTTACGACCACTTCCAAACCTGAAATGACATATATTTTAAATTAAGGCTAGACAATCGAATGGAGAGGATTACTTTAAAAAATATTGGCGAAAAAAAGCGATCCTCCTGTAGAAAAGTTGCCACTTTAAGGTGAATATTTTAATGTTTTTAGCAAATTTTTCGATATTTGTCGTCTGAAAGGTCGAATTTCAAAACGATACTGATCTTGAGAAAATCCGTCGCCTCTGTCGAAAGTGCTGAGCAGATATACAAACGTACATACATACATTTATAGATTGATAACTAAAAATTTTCGCCCCAAACCGATGAAAAAGCTTGCCCTATCTCTGAATACCCTTTATGTAAAATTTCACATATGTAGACCAGAAATTGTCTGAGTAATTTGGAAAAGACCGCAGAGGTCAATTTTTTTTAACTTTGGCCCCTATTATGACCTCTTAACATTTATTGTTTTGGGCTCAAATCAAGTTATTAAGTAAGATCCATGTCTAAGGAAACTATATCTAAAATTTCAAGTGCGTAGACCCAAAATTGTCGGAGGAGGTTGCTAGAGTTCTCAAAGGTCAAATCGTTGAACTTTGACCCCTTAATCGCCAAATTTCTGGCCAAAAACCGATCATATCGATTTTCCCAAATCTCAGTACCCTGTATATCAAATTTCGAGTCTGTAGATTAAAAATCGACAGAGTAATTGCAAGGGAAATGTACACACACAGACAGGCAGACACTTTCACTTTTATAGATATATAGATAGATACATACAAATTCTACTTGTCGCTAGTATTTAACATTGTGAACTTAGGAGAAGTGTGGTTGGAGATTGCGCATCCCTTGCCACAAAAATTTCACGCGCATGCACCCTTACAGTGGGTTTCTATAGCCTGTCAAAACTGACAGAGCCTGTACCGTTTACCGTTTTTTTATTGATCAAATAAAGTTTATTTAAATTTACACTGTCATCAATTATTTTATATATATATATATATATATATATAAATGTTAACCATTGTCTCTAAATGTTTACCATTATTTCTAAAACTGTTGTACACGCATCGCTTATACACTGTTTACAAATTGCGTGGCAATAAGCAACCCGATATAATCCAAACAGAACAAGAAGTATACCTGCACAATTACTGGTTAAATTTACCCTCGAAGTAGAACAGTTTCGCACCATCTTTATACATCTCTTTATGAAGAGTAACATTAAAACATACCATTACTAAAACTTAGTTCTATAATTAGTATTCTTACTTTGACCTATTCAGGATTTTTATTCAGGAAAATGTCTCAAATTTGCGGCTCTATTTTGGAGGTCCTTAGGAAACAATTGGAATTCAGAGAATCGTACATCATTGGTGTCTATTTACTATGGATCAACTTAAACAATACAAATCTGAAATACTTGACTTTTCAAATAAGATGTTGCGCCAATATGAAAACAACTTTCTATTATACCCTTTATATAAGACTAAATATAACCCACATATGATACCGTCGTATGTTTCAATAGTCGGTTATTTAAGGATCGAATCATGTATGTATAAATATATACACGTGTATATATACACCTAAATTTATATATATATATATATAGAGAGAGAGAGAGAGAGAAATAGAGAGCGAGATGAAGAGAGAGAGAGAAATAAAGAGAGAGATAAAAAGGGTAAAATAAAATTATGTGTTCATCAACGTTTAGTCTTTATTGTAAGACTTCTGGATGAATGAAGTCTTTTCTTCCTTTGATTGGAAAAGTACTTTTCTGTGGTTAATTTGCACGAACTCATGAAAGTACATAATTGAATTCGTCGTCAATCCTATAGTTGACTAGACGATTTAAAGGACGTTTAATTACGTTCAATGATACGGATACCCATTTTCTTAGTTATCAACGCTTTGATGTCTTTGGATTTAAAAATCCCGCCAAAACCGACACATTTGTTTTGCAGTGAAACATTTGGCGGTGACCAACCAACGGTCATGTCTAATCGTGTCATATCTAACACCATATAATGTATATGTAAACATAATATTAGTAGTAATTTCACTAAGATATTAAGCAACATAATTAAGTTATTTTGCGCTCTTTATACAGACAAAAATGCAGATAAACGTCATTTATTATTGTAAGAAACAGTAGAAATAGGACTGATCATATTTGGTAGAGTAAATGTAGTTTCCTATTAGATGGTAAATGCCTCACCATTAACAAAGTCTACACAATAACGATATAATACGATGCAGCATATTTCGGTGTGCTAACACAGAATAAAAAGTGCGTTACAATAATCACAAGTTGAACGACACGAATAACATATAAACAATTACACTGCACTAGCACCACATGTCGGAACATTAAAGCTTTAACGTAAAATGGGTTTAGAAAATATCAATTCATTAAAAAGAAACTGAGAAAAACTTATATTGCAATATTATTAATACACTAAACAAAAGAGTTTAAAGCGTGTCAAATATAGACGATGCAGTAGTTGTCTCTCTTTAATTTAGTCTCAGATTAATGGTAGATAATAATAATAATAATAATTCTGATTTCGTTTATGAACGTCTCTCTGGAAAGGGATGGGATTCATTTCCAGAGGATTTCCCTTAATCCCGGCCTCAAACCAGCAGCTTCAAGGATCAAGGGTTTTCCTAAGGATGTTGGTGGTACCTATAATTGCAGAGGTTTGAAGGCCGCCTTAAACATCGGGGATTTGTAGTTTTTTCAATTGTCCTTCCAGACGACTTGATACTACTCCTAGCGTACCAACTACGACCGGGATTATTTGTGTTTTAACCCCGTGTATACGCCTTATCTCCAAGGCCAATGGAGCACAATGGCTCCAATTCCCATTCTCCGTGTCTCTCACATTCCTGTCCCAGGGTACTGAGAAGTCTACAATCTGCCATTTTTTTGAGACCTTGTCAATGACGACCAAATCCGGACGATTATGTTCAAATTGCTTGGTCGTTATGACACTTTTGTCCCACCATACCTCTACCTTGCCATCCTCACTTGTTCTCGCTTCATCAGGCACCTCCTCAAACCATTTTCCAGCACACTTCACCCCAATCCTCTTACCACCTCCAAATATATCCGGCGTTCCATGTGATTGTGTCTTTTGAGGTACTCTCTCTGGGCCAGTCCACTACGCCCTGCTGAGGTCTTACCACAAATCTAGCATTCTGCAGCAACTTCCTCTCCTAGAACCACTTTTTTGAACAATCGTGTTCCTAATGCCTGCTCTTTTGCTGCACGAACAAAAGCTTCAGTACTCTTAGCCAGATACCCAACTCTAAGCCATTGCCATGATCTTTCATCAGCCACTTCTGCTATATCCTGGAAGAATCTTCCATGCATTTTCTTCCTAGCCAGTTTCTCTGCCCTTTCTCTATCCATACGTTTCACATAATCAGCCTTGGTCTCACATACCTCCACTTCATTGGCCACAACTTTAAACATCCACTCCTCACTTCTAACCACATGCCCCTTCAACGACATCTCGGTTCTAGCACAATCTTTTACACTTTTCAATCCTCTTCCACCATCTTTCCTCTTTTGACACAGCCTTTCTACGCTATTTCGAATGTGAAATATACCAAACATTGCTAAAACTTTTCTTGTGTTGATATCCATGGCATGCAAATCCTTGTCAGACCATTCTAAAATTCCCGCACTGTATCTCAAAACACTGAGTGCCCATGCATTTACTGCTTTCATTATGTTTCCTCCATACACTTTCGATTTTGCAATTAGTTTCACTCTTCTAAGATACTCCTTCCTGACTTTTTCTTTCATTTTTCTGTTCATGATGCCTACACCCACCAGCACTCCCAAATACTGATATCGTGTATCTTCTATTTCTTTCATGATTTCTCCATTTGGCAGCACTATTCCATTCGAATGAACCTTTACTCCTCTTTTCATCACCAGCACTGCACATTTACTAATCTCAAACTCTATCCCAATGCCTTCTGAGTATGTCCCCACAAGTTCTACCAGTCTCTCCATTTCCTTTGCATTTCTACCGAATATTTTCAAATCATCCATAAACAGTAGATGGTTGAGGCGTCTGTCACCAGATCCAAAGTTATACCCCAGTTTTTCTCTCTTCAAAAGGATGCTCAGTGGCATCATTATCATTACAAAAAGAAGTGGCGATAACGAATCTCCTTGAAATATCCCACATCTAATGTCAACCTTCCCCATCTCTTCTCTGTTTGCTGTCAGCACCGTTTTCCATTGAGCCATACGTGTCTCCAAAAGCCCTACCACATTCTCAGAAAACTTCATCATCAATAGTGTTTCACGTATCCATGAATGAGGAACCTTTCTGTAATCGATCCATGCTACGCTCAAATTCCTCTTCTTCTTCTTCGCATCCTGCATTATTGCTTTATCAATGAGTAGTTGCTCTTTAGTACCCCTCAAACCTTTTCGGCACCCCTTTTGTTCGTCAGGAAAGACACCATTACTCTCTAGATGTTCATAAATTTTCTCCGCAAATATTCCAGTCAGCAGTTTCCACATCAATTGCAGACATGTAATTGGTCTATAATTATTGGCATCTGTTCCTTTTGCAGGATCTTTCCTAATCAGTGTTGTTCTTCCCTTCACAAGCCAATCAGGGACATCTTCCGACTCTACAACCCTTTGCAGAGCAGCAGATATAGGTGGATAAAGGCATGGAAACTGTTTAAACCAGAAACCCATCACTTCATCTGGACCAGGCGCCTTCCAGTTTGTCATCCTTCGTATGCCAGCTTTAACGTCATCGATGGTTATCTCAACGTTCTTCATCTGCTGCATTTCTGATAGCCTTTCTCTGACCTCTCCCAACTAGCTAGTCTTCTCATTATATCGCCCTTCGACAGACCAAATCCCACTCCAGAACTTCCTTGCATCTTTTGCATTTAGAGTGTTATTTCCCGCCTGTTTACTACCATTTAATTCTTTATACAGCTGAGACTGGTCGTCCCGGAAAAGGTTGTTCTGCCGAAATGCAACATTTTTTCCAACAAAGTTCCTAACCACCAGTGTGAACCTTCTCTTTCAACATGGTTAGAACGTTCATCATTCCTTTTTCCAGCAATCTATACCTCCTTTCAAGCTCGTCCTTGGCTTTCTGTCCAAGTTTAACTCCTTTTCTTATTTCTTCGATTCTACCAATGTCTTTCCGCCACCGTTTAATACTTTCTTCAATCCGCTTCTGCCAGTATGGCTTTCTATATATACAATCCTCTCTTTTTCTTCTGTAATAAGCCAAGACGATCCGCAATAACGTATGACGCTGCATACAGAAGCCTGTAAAGTTTCGTAATCGATATGTTCTTTCTTATGATGTCGTGAATTACTTCTTGAATTATTTTAACCTCGTTTTTTACCTTCTGCCTATCATTACTCTTCATACTTGGAATCTCTATGATATCGTCTCTAAAAAGAATCTCTCTTATCTTCTGAAGTACTTCTTTTTCTACAGAAGTCAAAGTTCGAACTTCATCACCACTTCTCCATACATCTGCTCCTTTCACTGGCTCCATTGTCTCAAAGACAATGATCGCACCTGCCTTAGATCATTCAAACTCTTTCTCATTACTTCCCCTAACCATAGGATTCCATTCTTCCTCAGTTGTCCGCCTCCCATCATCGCTTATATTTCTCTTCTGCACTTCCACTCTCGCAGTGCTTTCATTAGAGCTAGTTTCATCAATTTTAGTTTCGTTATTCATTTCATTCCTAACCATCCGTTCAATCTCTTCTCTTGCAATCACTGAAAGTAAGTTGTTATTTTTAATTTGTTTTAACTAGGATACCACACTCGCGACACTTCTAGCATCTCCTCCTCCTCCTCCTCCTCTCGATTCCCATTTCACTTTTCGGATATATCCACCAGATTTGGTACTTCCACTTCTTACAAAGCATTCCCACAGTACTCTTCTTTCCTCATTCGTATGTATGTTTATGGAGACACTGAGCAGGATACACCAGGACGATTCTGTGCAAGATTATTTGTGTGTGAACGGAAGTGATTTTACTTTTATAAAGGATGCAAGTTCACTTTCCACTGCAGTTTTGCTAGGTGACAACAGAATCGTAATCGAGAGTGCGAGCTCGTTGAACTCAGCGAGCTCCTGTGCCAGGCGAAGATTCTACATATCAAAACAGATTCATCTTGCGTTTACCGATGGACAACAGACGCCCTGACAGGCAAGTCACGATTCATCAAGGCAGCCAGCGAAATGCTGCTACAAGATGGCTTGGTGCACTCATGGACTTGGTTAAAGACTATGGGCCAACACTAGATGGAACATTAAAGAGAGGCGACTATAAAGCTGACCAACTGACAAGAGTAATACAGTGGTTGATCAGTAAAGTAAAAACTGAAGTTGAGCTCATTCAAAATACTTGCATTGTCACGGTATATCAATAAGCAAATTAAGCAAATCGCACACATCCATCATCAGAGTAGACACACTGGCATAAAACGCAAATTGTACTTTGCCAAACGAAAGGACCCAACTGTGTTGAAGGCTGACGTAATGACGGTGGTTAAAACAGGTGAGGCGTGTCAGTCTATCGATCCTGCACCTGTGCACGGGTGCAAATCGAGGCTTCATGTGGGGGACAATTGGAACAGGTTGGGTGGGTACATCACTCATTGCAACATTTTATTGATTCTGGTCCTTCGCGATGGGCGATATAGAGGTCTCTATGATGGGCGCGCAATAAGTAATGCTCCTGACCCACTTCCCATAGCAGTAGAGCATGAAACTTGGAACAGTTATTAGTCTTTCTCTACATAGGAACCATCCAGAATCATGCATTTCGCCCATTGTTTGATGCAGCTTTGGAGACCGTTTTTGTAGAACACCCCAAGTTGGTCCTCCAACCACGACGTGACTTCAGAAATCAAGGCTGCATTATCTGGGAAACGCTTTCTTTTCAAAAACAACTTCATGGCTGGGAAGAGATGAAAGTCAGAGGGTGCAAGGTCAGGAGAGTAGGGAGGATGGGGAAGGATTTCATAACCACACGCCCGTGCTTCTGATTTGTGGACCGGAGCGTTGTCCTGGAAGAGGAGGGTACCTTTGCTGATCTTGCCCCGCCTCTTGATTTTGATAGCTTTCCTTAATTTTCTCAAAAGTGAAGCATAATAGGCTCCTGAAATTCTGGTACCCTTTGCCAGGAAATCTGTCATCACTACTCCGTCCTGGTCCCAGAAGACTGTGAGCATGACCTTGCCAGCGGAAGGCTGCACCATTGCTTTCTTTGGAGTCCAAGTGCTTCCACTGCATTAACTGAGCTTTGGTCTCTGGATAATAGTGATGGACCCAGATTTCATCCTGTGTAATCAGTCTTTTGAAAATCTTTGACTCATCTTCTTGGCACATCTCCAAATTCATCCTCGAGCACTCGACGCGTTCTCGCTTCTGGAATGGTGTGAGAAACCTAGGAATCCATCTTGCAAACACCTTATGCATATGCAAATGGTCATGAATGATAGTTTCCACAGACCCTGTACTAATCTTGACATCTTGAGCTATTTGGCGAATATTAATATGCCGATCTTCCAAAATGGCAGCCTCAACCTGACGGACAGATTCCTCATCAATGGCAGAAGGGGGGCGACCAGGTCTGGGAGCTGTTTCCGCAGACTTCCGGCCATGTTTGAATTCACTGTGCCAGTGTTTTACAAGGTCATATGATGAGGCATTATCACCATAAGTTTCTTTCATTTCATCAAAAATCTCCTGTGGTGTGTATCCTTTCAAATACAAAAACCGTATCACTGCTCGACATTCAACAGGTTCCATTTCACACCTGACTCAGTTCAAACACCTGTAAAACCGAAACCACAATTAGTTCAGAGCTGTAATTTGCCACCTAACCCGTAGACATTTAAATCATTGCACATGCAAAATTTCAGCTAGATCAGACAACTGGAAGTGGGTCAGGGGCATTACTTATTGCACGCCCCTCGTATATCGTCAAGATTTGCCAAACATTGTAAAACAGTTGAAGTTCATATTTTACGAGCGAGGCCCCACCAATCGAAATACTAACAGCCATTTACTAACGGACAATACTAACAGACAATACTAACGGACATTTATTAGCCAACATTTTCGGCAGTTCCTACAGCTCCGATTACGGTGTGCCTTCGGACCAAGAAGAAATGGTGTGGTTTAGAGAAGCCACATAAGTGTGAAAACCATTGCGGCTAGGAAACAATGTTCCATACCAGACGCGGTTTACTGGTATAACGTCACACTAAAAGTGTTTCAACATCTACGTCGCCGTCCAACGCCATATACATCTACGACGTCCGCATATTAAGTGTTGACTGTATGGTCAACCCTGAGCCGCAAGATCCAGGGGCAGTAAAAGAATTTGTTTGGATTAGAACAAGTCACAGCAAGGGTACGAGCAAGTCCAGAATAGGCCGAGCTTTAATCAACAACTCACATCAGTCATAAAATAATTTGCGCTTTGTCCAGGAGATTAAATACCAGTGGCTCGGCAGAAGAAAGCTAACAATTAGACAGACCACGGTCGGTATCGATAGACGATGCTTCCGACACTAGTAATTTGGAAACCCCTCGTGATGACGATGATGATAAACTGCCTAACAAGGATGACAAAGATGATAGGCCACCCGAAAATAGACTCGGGTGTAATTCTCCCATGGAAGAAATTGCTGCTCCACTACTCTGCAGGAGTGCCCGAACAAAGAGGCCCGCACCTAGCTGCACTATTTGTGAAGAGGAAATCAGAGGGGGGGGGTAATAATGCAAAACCTAACTTATACTGTCGGTGACGGGACGAAGAAAGGAAAAGAAAACCTTCCTAGATGGCTTATTAATATACATATGACATTAATGTGCATATACGATCAATGATGACTGTGAACAGGACGAATGGAAAAACACAGAGGAGTCATTTTTTTAGAGCTGAGAGAGAAAGAGAGAGAGAGAAAGGGAGAGAGAGAAAGAGAGAGAGAACAAACGGTGACGATTACAGCTGGAGTCAGAATTTGGCAAGAAGGGTTTATTATTATTATTGTGTTAAAAATTTAAGTTTCATTCAAATAGTTAAAATATTAATAAAAAAAATATAAAGCTACAATTTGATTCCGATGTAGATCGTCAAAGTAGAAATTCACTTTCATAAAAACGGTCAAAATACCTAGAATCGTCACTGCTGAACAAATCAAATTTAAATCCAAACGTAAAAATGAAAAGATTGAAATTAAGATTATTCAAAATGAACAACTGAAAAGAATTTCCTGTGTGTGTGACGTGGTCGTTACATTTTACCTCGGAGCCGATGTTGTGTATGAAACTATCGCAAAAAAAAACAAAGGAAATAAATACGACACATGATTTTTAGTTGAATGAAAAGGGATTTATCACCAGTCGTTTCTACACTAAGCCGCCTTACGCGTATATCCCAAGTCAGCGACAATATGATCATCCGAAAATCTCCCGGAAGATAAATAGGCCCTTCATTCTGTTTAAAACGTCCCATGCTGCCGCCACGTTGTTAAAAAAGACCCTGTCGTGTAGACACGTGCTTTAAAGTCTCTGTCGCCGCCACGTGCTCTTTTTCTCTTTTTTCCCTTTGTTTTTCCTCCGATCCTGATGTCATATATATATCCATTCATTTCTGTGACATCATATTCCCACCATAACTCGATCATTTTCACATACGTCAGTGGCATCCTTACATATCTTCAATGCCAATTTATATTTACTTTTTTACAAAAACTATTACACGTTGGTCATTATTATAGATTTATTCTCTGACGTATACCTATACTTCAGCTACTTAAAATTCATATAATTCCGTTAACTTTTTCTTTCTTTCAAATGTAAATATATCGCCATGAGCATGAGAAACATAACTACGTTTTAAGTGTTCTTCTTGACATGTTTTTTTAAGAAAAACTTTACCCTAATAACATTCGGGCCAAGATCATAGTGTAGTATCTGTTCTGATGCTGCACTTCACCTTTTCTGTTCTCGGTCAGTGGAGGAGAAATCCTTCATGACTGTGACAATTTTTTTATTTTTGTTCCTATCCAGAGTGCCCCATTTTGGGGAGCTGGATTTTCCCCACATTATAAACCGACCTTGTGTCCAACTCTGCTCTCGTGGGGAGGCAAGTAATTAAGAACATTACAAAACGGGAGTGATAGAAGAAAAATAATAATCAAATCAGACATGTTTAAAATTCAAAACAATAAAGAAATACCCAAATCACAATATAAAGCACAAAAATACATACATCTGATATTAGGCAGACTCGAACGTGGTCTGGAATTTGCAATTAAAATTTTATTTCAATGCGCGTTGAAACTCAAGATTTTAAAAGACTAGCATTTCAGCGCGGCGTTGCCCGGGTGTTTGGAGGTGTATGTTGAGCAAAAAAAAAGGGGGGCAATTGTTTTAAAATTTGATCCCTATTATGACCCCTTAACATTTATTGTTTGGGGCTCAAATCAAGTTATTAAGTTAGATCCATGTCCAAGGAACCTATATCTAAAATTTCAATTGTTTATTCCCAAAATTGGCGGTGGAGTTTGGTAGAGTTATCAAAGGTCAAATCGTTGAACTTTGACCCCTTAACAGCCAAATTTCTGGCTGAAAACGGTTTCCTCGGTCAGCGGAGGAGAAATCTTTCATGGCTGAGACCATTTTTATTTTTCTTCCTATTCAGAGTGCCTTTTTTTGTGGGAGCTGAATTTTCCCCCCTACGGCTTTTTTGTCTAACTCTGGCCTCGTGGGGAGACAAGTAAATATGAATATTACTAAAAATGATGGAATCAAAAGATTAGTCGAGTGATTAACGAATTACTTTGCAATTCAAAGTCGTTTAGAAGGCAAGAGAGGCAAGTAAGCAATTAGATCGGTTTCATGAAATCTATATGCATGATTGCGATTCATTTTAAGGTCGCCATTCTCCCCTAGAATTGCTGCAATTCAGCTTAAAATATTCGATTGGACACCAACGCTGATCAAAAAGTAAACAACACGAATTGTAGATCTGTGTGTTCTTATATAAATTAGGGGCACTTGACTTTAATTCTATGCTCTGTATATTTCTCTGTTCTGTTTAATTACGGTCGTAATTCCGTTGTGTTCAAATGTGTACACTAATGTTGTCTCCCCTTGAATACGATGGTAAATTTAATATCTAACATTATCCATTATGTGACCTTAATGAATCATAATACTATGATCCAATGTGTTATAACTAGGGTTATGACATGAGAATATTATTTTTATTGTTTTGACTCTCGAGTATATATCGACACAGACACAGTTAATCAATTGAGAACCACATCGCACGATCTAAAAACATATAAGATATTAACTGATATATACTAGAGAGTCAAAATAATGAAAAAATATTCTCTTGTCATAGATAGCCCTAGTTATTATCCCAGTGAAAGACGTTATAGATGTGTACGTTCTTCGTTTGCTAGTGTTATAGAAAAGTTGACTGAACTTATTGAGACGGGGGTCCTTGGTGAACAATCAACGTCCGCCTTGTTAGCCAATGTTATAAGGAATTTTCGTGAGTACTTTCTCTTGAATCCTCGTTCGCCAGTGTTATAACTCTGGTTAAAGAATTACAAGTAAAACAACACGGGAATAGAAAAAATATATTAACAAGAACATACAACAAACAAACTGTGTTGTCTCTTCTGACCTAAACCATACATTTATGACTTTAAACCAGGCTTAGGGACAAACAAATCCAACCTGCCTCCTCCCTTGAGGCTTGCATTCACAAATATCCGTGGGCTTAGAACTAATTTAGCTGATGTTGAAGCATTTCTCCTAACAAATACCCCGGATATCTTAGCACTAAGTGAGACTAACCTACACTCCTCCATCCCCTCTAACTACTTTAACATGCCTGGATATCTCCCACTTTGCCGTAAGGACTCTGACAGACATATGCACGGACTTGGAGTTTACATTCGTAATACCCTTCCCTTGACTAGAGAAACAAACCTAGAAACAGATGATCAAGCCTTTATGTGCTTTAGACTTATCATGCAACACAACATTAGCTACTTTTACTTTCTCTACCGCTCTCCCTCGACCCAAGACTGCACCATAATAAACAAAGTATCTGACAGCATAGACACAGCACTCTCCTTCGACACTAGCGCCCAAGTACATGTATTTGGTGACTTTAATGTCCATCACAAAAATTGGCTTGGATTCTCTACTTATACAGATGCAGCAGGCAGCGCAACTCATAGCTTCTCTGTATCTCACTCCCTATCGCAAATTGTTACTTTCCCAACCCGCTTCCCTGATCAGGAAGAGCAACACGCATCACTATTAGATCTGTTTTTGACCACAGTTCCTGATGATTGTGTAACGAAAGCCGACAGCCCACTTGGGAACGCTGATCATGCGGTAATAATGGTTGAAATCGCCCTAAACTCCAGACCCAAAACTGAAGAGCCAGTGCTCAAAACAACGAGATATTATAAAAAGGCTAACTGGGAAGCTATCAGAGATCTTATCAGAGACGCCCCATGGGGAAATATTTTTTCTCTTCCTGCTGAACAGTGTGCAACTGAGACCACTGAATGGTTCAAAACTGCTATCGAAGCGCATGTTCCCATGCGGAAATTCTATAGCAAGCCCCACTCTCCCCAATGGTTTACTTCGACTTGCGCAACTGCCATTGCTCAAAGGCAGCATGCATTCCGCAGGTTTAACCGACATAAGTCCAGTTCAAACAGACAAAAGTACATAGAAGCTAGAAGTAACGTTAAGAAAGAAATAGCGACAGCTAAGAGGGAATTTACAGAAACCACTAAAAAACGCATCGAAGCACAAAAATTAGGAACTCGTGACTTCTGGAAAATCTACAACAGTGTAGTAAATAATGGGCAATCAACAATTCCCCCACTAACCAACAATCACGAGGTTCTTTGCTCAGCAACCGAGAAGGCTAACATGCTTGCCAGTCGGTTTGCCTCCAACTCTACACTGGACCCTCTAAACCACCCCCTACCTGACTTTCCTATGCGGACAGACGCCACGCTAGACGATCTGGAAATCACCCCTGCTCAGGTGCATGCTATCATAAAAAACCTTGACACTTCCAAAGCATGTGGACCCGACCTCATCCCAGCTGTGCTATTAAAAAAGTGCTCAGCCGAAGTAGCTCCAGTTCTCTCCAAACTCTACAACAAATGCCTTAATGAATCTTGCTTTCCGAGCTGTTGGAAAACTGCTTCTGTTGTACCAGTATTCAAGAATTCTGGCGAAAGAACTGACCCATTAAATTATCGCCCTATTAGCCTCCTCCCACTTTTTGCCAAAATATTTGAGACCTTAATTAACCATGCTCTAGTCCAGCACCTTACAGATGCTAAACTTCTGACCGACCATCAATATGGATTTAGACAAGCCCGTTCCACGGCAGACATCCTCACTGTAATCTCTGAACGCATATACCATTCACTGGACAAAGCGGGAGAGGGCAGAGCGGTAGCTCTAGATATATCTAAGGCTTTTGACAGGGTATGGCATGAGGGTCTCCTCAGGGAGATTAGATCTTACGGTATCACTGGTAGAATACTTAACATAATTAAATCCTTCTTAGATAAGAGAAAAATCCAGGTTGTCCTCGACGGTCGTACGTCTAAACAATATAATATAAATGCGGGAGTGCCCCAGGGATCTATCCTTGGTCCTCTGCTGTTCCTGATATTCATAAATGACCTCCCCGACAAAATTGCCTCTGAGATGGGTATATATGCTGATGACACCACACTCTATAGCAGGCACGACAGGAAAACAAATGAACATATATCTAAAGTAATGGCAGAAACACTAGAGGATGACCTCAAATCAGTAGTGGAATGGGGACAAAAATGGATGGTAACGTTCAATGCCACCAAGACAAAACTGGTTTCATTCAATAATTACAAGAAACCTTCTCTACCACCTATAGCAATGGCCAACAACTCTTTAGCTGAGAGTGCGTCTTTCAAGCTCCTTGGCCTAACGTTCACAGGAAACATGAGCTGGAACAATTACATCGAGGGCATTGCCAGGGCCGCTGCGAGGAAGGTGGGCTCTCTCTACCGTGCTAGAAAACTTCTAACACCCGAAAGTATCCTGTACCTCTATAAGGCCACTATTCGCCCATGTATGGAGTATTGCTGTCACATTTGGGCCGGTGCATCGGCTACTAGTCTCTCGCTCCTTGACAGGGTTCAAAAGAGAGTCGCAAATCTGATAGGCCCTAAACTGGCATCAAAACTTCAGCCTCTGTCCCATCGTCGAAACGTTGCATCCCTCTGCCTGTTCTACAAGTATTATAATGGTGAATGCTCTGAAGAACTGCAAGCACTTGTGCCCCCACGACGTGAACACCCTCGACAGACCCGACAAGCTACAAAATCCCACCCCCACACTGTAGAGATCCGTAGATGTAAAAAATCTTTCTACTCCAGTAGTTTCTTCCCCAGAACTGCTAGACTTTGGAATTCCATTCCAGGTCACTGCTTCCCCAACTGTACTGACATGCATAAGTTCAAGTGCAACGTGAACCAACATCTCGCTGCCCTAATCCCTACATAGTACCCCAGTAGATGTTTCCCCTGATAGTATCCCCCTACATTAAAGTGGCAATGTGCCTTGTTTGGGGTGAAAATGAAATAAAAAAAAAAAAAAAAAAAACTTCATTCGCAGGTAATTCTGTCGCAACATTTAGCATTATAATACCCTGTACGATTAAGCTTAATGAAAATTTAAAAAATTAACACATTAACATAATTGATTATGCTTAGTTTTTCGCTCTTCTTTGCTAATATATTTTAAAATTAATATGCTGCGTTCGCTTATTATAAAAAGTTGAAGGTTCACTGTTTTACAAGAAAAGTTACATTTGTCTAAAGAACCTTCATTTTCCGCAGGAATCTTCATTGATTTTTAAAGAAAGTTCAATATTTTACAAAATAGCTTCAATTTTTTCGAAAATGCATTGACTTTCTCCTAAACACTTTGTTTCTTTTGCAAAAACCATTTATCAAATAGTTCATATAAATATATAAATCTAATATATTATAAATATAATATAAATATAAATATAATATAATATAATATAAATATAATATAATATAAATACAATATAATATAAATATAATATAATATAAATATAATATAATATAAATTTAATATAATATAAATTTAATATAAATATAATATAATATAAATATAATATAAATATAATATAATATAAATATAATATAATATAAATATAATATAATATAAATTTAATATAAATATAATATAAATATAATATAATATAATATAAATATAATATAAATATAATATAATATAAATTTAATATAAAAATAATATAAATATAATATAATATAATATAAATATAATATAATATAAATTTAATATAAATATAATATAAATATAATATAATATAAATATAATATAATATAAATATAATATAATATAAATATAATATAATCTCTACTATTATATAAAAGTCACTTTGTGTGTGGGGGGGGATTCCTTCCTCATAGTTTCCAAAACGGCTGAACCTATATTTTGCAAATTTCACACAAAGGTAATTTATATGTCTGGCAGTGTTCTTGGATATGTTTTTTACAGAAATTCATCCGATAAGTATCAAAAATCGAAAACATCCGATCTTAAAAATAATTTTTCATATAAGAATTTTTACAAGGGAATATTTTTTTTGTCACACCGGGCGAGGAAGATAATTCTCAGTAAATCCTTTTGTATTGAAAAAACATAAAAACAAAACTATTGTCGTCTGGAGATGTAGCTCAGTGGTAGAGTATTCGACTACAAATCGTAATAGTCGCCTGTTAAAGTCCGAGTGTACCCCACCATTTTATTTTAATTTTTTCTTATTAATGAGTTCAATTAAGGATAAAAGAAGTGCTACCATTTAAAATCGCCGCAAATCGTTTCTTCGTTTGCATATTTTAAAACTAAACATCAATAAGAAGTGGTTTTTCCGAGGCATTCATAGTCAAACTTAAATATCAGCTGATGTGATATTGTAAACAAACACAGACAGAATTTGATGAACGACATTATCATGATTTTTTAAATTTTATTTTATATTATTTATTTTATTTTATATTATTTATTTTATTTTATTTATTTATTTTATTTATTTATTTTATTTCATTTATTTATTTTATTTATTTTTATTTATTTATTTATTTATTTATTTTTTATTTTTTTTTTTTTTTGCGAATTAGTCTACTGGGTAAATTATTCCTCGTAATATATAATAAGCAATAGAAGATTGATTATTTAATAATAAATACACAATTTGCAACAATTAACATATCATGTTTAAGCGTATTGCACGACTGGGAAACGTCCGACGTCCAGCTACTAATATATATATTACAATAAAGAAAGTTCAATCTTTTGTAAATCATTCGAATTTTTCAAAGGACGTACAATTTTTGTAAAGGACATTCCTTGTTTTTAGAAGAAGATCCAATGTTTCTCAAAGAAGGTTACACATTTTCAAAGAAGTTTCACGTTTTGCAAAGTGCATTCGTTTTTTTTTTTTTTGTACAACAAAAGTTCTATGTTTTGCAATGAGGCTTCCAGTTTTTGAAAAGAAGTCCAATTATGCTCAAGAAACATTCATTGTTCTACAAAGACCGTTCACTGTTTCACAATAAACGTTCACAGATTTGCAATGAAGTTACATGTTGCAAATAACAATTTTTTAAAGTAACATTTATTGTTTTTTATAAAAGATTAAATCCTTTGCAAAGAGTGTTCAATTTTTCGCAAACATGTTCACTATCCCTTAAACATCATTTATGGTCTTTCAATTCTTGCAAAAGAGGATTCGTTGTTTTCAAAAAGAGTTTCAATATTGTGTAATATAGACTCAATATTTTGCAAAAAAAGAGATTCAATTCTTTTGCAAAACGATGTTCAATCTTTGCAAGGGACATTGATTGTTTTGCAAATACAGTTCGATTTGTTACAAAGAAGTTCAAATTTGGCAAATAACGTTACTTTGCAAGGAATGTCCATTGTTTTTTTAAAGAAGGTTTAATGTTTTTTCAAAGATTCAATACTTTGCAAGAAACGTTACATTTTTGCAAAGAACATTCTTTTTTTTTAAATCAACAGTTTGCAATTATCTATGTTTCGGAAAGAAACTTTCCGTTGTTTGCGAAAAGCGTCGAATTATTTGCTAGGAATATTCATTATTTTAAAACGAGTTTCACTGTTTTGCACTACAAGTTCAAAGTCTAGCAAAAAGGTTCAACATTTTGCAAAGATCAATATTTTGCAAGCAAGATTCAATTTTTAGGATGGAATTCACTGTTTTGTAAATAATGCTCAATGATTTGATAAAAAAAAATTAATGTTTTTCACAGAAATTCCAGTATTTTACAAAGTCTAATTTTTTTTTTGTACTCATTGTTTTCCAAAGATTGTCCAATATTTTTCAAAGAAAGTTCAATGTTTTACGAAAAAGCTCAATTCTTTCAAGAAAAACTTATGGTATTTCATTTCTTTTGCAATGAATTCTGTTGCATCTCAAGGAATGTTCATTATTTTGCAAAAAATTTCAATATTTTGTAAAAAAAATACATTTTTTACAAAGATGGTTCAATTTTTGAAAAGCACGCCTAATCTTTTAAAATAACATTTATTTCATTTAATTTGTGCAAGGAGCGTTCAATTCCTTGCCAGGAACGTCTCTAGCTTTTCAAAGAAGTTTCCGTATTTTGCAAAGAACGTCCGAATTTTCGAAGCGCGTTCGATTATTTGCAAAGAACATTGTCTTGCAAAGAAGGTTCAATGTTTTGTCAATAAGGTTTAATGTTTTGCAAATAATTGTTAATCTTGTACAAAAACACAAGGTGCAGTATACTGCAAACAACATTAAATTTTCGGAAGGAGAATTCATTATTTTCAAAGAAGGTTCAATGTTTCGCAAAGATATGGTTAAAAGTTTTGTAAAGGAGGTTCAACGTTTTGTAAAATTGGTTTAACGTTTTGTAAAATGGGTTTTAGGTTTTGCAAAGAAAGATAAATGTTTTTCAAAGAAAGTTCAACGTTTTGCAAAGAGGGTTCAATGCTTGCAAGTGTCATTCACTGTTCATCAAAGAAGGTTCAATGTTTTATAAAGTAGTGTTAATGTTCTTTAAAAAATTGTTCAACGTTTTGTAAAAAGGGTTACATGTTTTAAAGCTTTAATGTTTTTTGTTGTTTGTTTGTTTGTTTTTCTTTTGCAGTGGTCCTAGGAATAAGCAATAAGCAAGCGTTCTCAGAAGCGATTAATTTCCTTGAAGTGGCATCACTGATAAGCATATCGACTAATCTTACAATGATGAGCGTTGCTGGCTTAATGAATCACACATTTGGCACGTAACTAACACCAACAGAAAGGAAATATCAACTTTTAAACTTTGACAAACGAGAGATCGTCACAAAATTTTAGTTGGTGTCGCCTTTTCTAATACAATGAAAGCGATACGATATAAAGATATTATAGCGTCATGCGGCTGATGCAAATTGAATTCTCTTTTTATCACGTTTCAAATTATATTTTATTCTATAACAATTGACATTTACGGTTTGCCTCTTCATATAAACTGCTTCACAAGTCGTAAATATGTTTCATAATATTTTTAAAGGAATCCTTATTAAGCATAGGACACAAAAACAATTCTAACGTAATGTGTTATGCGCGGTCTATCAAGCTCCAGGTCCGGTCGCATCAACGCAGTTATAGATCTCCGCACTTGTTTTGTTATTAAGTCTAATAAATATGCTCGGATAAAATAGTTATATATGTACTCTCTAAATAAAATACTCCCGAGTCATACACTGCAAAATTCCACCTCATTCAACGTAAAGATTTTTTGATGCCAGACTATCAAAAATTTGTTTATATGGACCTTTTACCTTTGGTATTAACTTCCTGTTTTCGTTTTTTTTTTTTTTCCAAATAGTACACATACGTGGAATTTTAAATGTAATATGAATACACATCTTGCTGCCCAAATCCCCATCCGATTGCCCCTATAAATCTGACCCCTACAACAGTAGTCCCTTTCGCTTCAGGGGCAATATATGCCTTCTTTTCGTTGAATAAAAGATTTGAAGGCAGGATATTGCTTTACTAGTAAGAATAATCTCCCCATGAGCACTTTTTAACGATGGTGATTATTTTTGACCATCTACATGCTACAAAAGTGATGTTATTTTTACGAGGTACCTGCAATTAGTTTCCAAAATTTTCGTGAGCGCACTTTTATTGATAGTACCCACATGAAACTCTAGTACATTTCAAAGAAATCTTCTCCGGTTGCAATGCAATTGTTTTACCATTCAGACAACTTCTGGAAAGCTCCGTAGAATTCCTCTTGTGTGAGTGTCTCAGTGACCCTCGTCGCAGCCTCTTTCATCTCCTCAATTGTTTAATAACGACAGCCTCTAAGATTTTCCTTTGGCTTAGGGAATAATTAAAAGTCACAGGGGGCAAGTTCTGGGCTATATAGAGGGATTGTCTTGATGCCTATCTTAGTCAAATAGTCTATGACAAGGATAGAGTTATGCATTGGTGCATTTGTGCCAATCTTCCACATCTTCAGTTCCTCGCAAATAATTGTGTATACAGTTCCAACACTGACATCAAACTGTGCAATTATTGTCTCTATAGACACATGACGGTCCTTATTCATGAAATTCTTTATTTTGTCAATTATTTCTGGTGTTCTGACTTTCTTACTCCCCCACACCTCTCATCATATTTTACAAACACCCTACCTTTTTTTAATGTCTCATGCCACTCAAAACCGATGCTCAATTCATGCAAGATGGTCCAAAAGCAGTATGAAGCATTCCATACATTTCTATGGCAATTTTACAAATTTAAACATAATTTTATTGCATATCGTTTTTCTAAAGTGTCCACATGTCCAGATTGAATTTTTGAAATTCATCAGCTGTGACAATCAGGCTTTAGTAGGGTGTATTCTCATTTGTGCTGTAGCTGTTCCTTTGAATCTGAAATTATAAGAATTGGTCAATCATCTCCTAGGATATATTGCATACTAAATTTTCAAGGGTCTATGACAATTTTTAATTTCTGTACAAAAACGTTTTGAAACCTATTCAATGCACCTCGTATCATTGGTTATCAAATACCTCAATAATCAAATAAAATTATATAGTTCAAATTTGAAGCATTGAAAATTACATGATTGAATTTATGGGTTTTATTTTTGTGGAATAACCAAACTTATCAAATCAGATTAATTTAGACTAACAGGACCTATGGAAATTCCACGGAATGAGAAATATGTTTAATCAACAAATGTTTTGATGAAGCTGATATTTTTCTGGATAGCGTTAAAAATTAATGTTTTTCACAGAAAAAAACAATAGCACGCAAAAAATATTAGTTGATAAACATTTCTATGAACATAGTGCGCATTGTATTTATAGAACTCCCCCCAAATGAGATAACTTAAGTATTAATAAATATTCAGAAGTAATATTGTGCTACATAGTTCAATACAAATTAAAAAACAAAACACTGTAAGGGACAATCTTGATATTCAGCACCACATGGCATACAATACTCTCTTTTTGCCCTGTTTCTTTTGTATGTGCCCTTTTTACGCAACGTTTCATTTATTACTTTCTTCAGTGAAGAACAGATGCACGTAGAAATTACTATAAGTCTCTTTATCATACGATTACAAGGGGAGCAGATATTGGAGTTCAGACGAGCACTCGCCATGAAAATAACGATAGAAATTTGAATTAGTTATCCGTGAACAAAAACTACGATCGATTCAATAATATGGCACAAGATCAGCAAAAGAGTGAGGATGGGAAGTTGGTGTTAATACTCTGTCTAACTACTTCTAACTAGATTAATTAACAGTTACCAGAATACCACATTTACGTCAGAGCAGTTTTACTTAAATATTGAAAAATACTGATTAACTTGAAATAAAATAGGAAATTGATTAGTAAGGCCTCTCAAGTTTTTTAAAAGTATACATTGTTTTTCGGTTTGTTTAGAACCGAAAACAAGTGATCTTAAATCGGGAGTAAGATATAAGCGGAAGAAGATAAAATAAAAGTAGAGTTTTTTTTATTGGATGGTGTCCTTTAAAAATGCGAAACAATTGGGAATGGGTTGATAAAAATGAAAGTGTGAATGAGGGTTTTTGTGGAAAACAGCTACTACAGCTTGATCCTAGTCTGAAGGTTGCGAATTCAGTTTGTTTATCGGCTTCATGGCCAACCAAGTTTAAAAAAAAAAGAACAAGTAAATAGGTCACACACAAAAGAAGTAAGCGAACACTGACGAAATACCGGACGCGCATTATTTGAATTTTTTCCACGAAAAATAGATATCAATCTCCGCATTCTTTGCAGTCAGTTTATTTTGTTTCGTCTAAACGTTTGTAATGGCTGTCAAAACTATATCTAGATAATAACCCTACAAGTACAGCATAATCGCGTTGACACACTGGTTCTCGTTTTATCACTGAAGTTAAGCAACGTTGAGCCTGGTCAGTACCAGATAGGTGACCAATTTGGGAATTTCAGGCGCTGTATGTAGGAGAGCGTCGACAAGAATTGCAAAAACCTAACGTCGTCATCTCCCCTAACAGTGATTTACATGCGAATGGGGAACGCTTGTGAATTTCATACTTCTATGGAACTTTCTCCTTGGGAGGAAGGCGGTTAAACCTGCATAGGTTTAGTGCCATTTACATTCCATTTTCCAATGAACCTTCAAATAATGACCTTAAATACGACAAGTATATGTCGGAAGAAACATGATCCTAATTAAAATAGTTATAATATTGTAAATCGTCACGTCTGAAAGTGCTATTTTAATGGAAATCGCTCCAGAGAAGGTGTGAAGCCACTTGATGCAGAGAGCTAATATAAAATATGATTATTGCAAAGACAGGAGTTGCTTGTAGGCCTTAGTCTTGGAAATACCAAAGCTATAGGTAGGGGGAAAACAGTCAGCATAAAGAGAGTTCTACAAACGTGTAGTCTTGGAAAGAAGTAACTGAAATAAGAAGCTGTGTTACAATAAGGTATAAAAACAGTCATTTTTTTACATGGTAGTCATCACTTATCAAGGCCCGGAAACCACTCGGGGATAAGGGTTATTGCGTGTACAGTAATCAATGGGATAGTATCGTAGTAATCGTTAGTATTTGAGATTTGATAAAGTGTCTTACTAAAGGGGGCGGTTCATCAGGAATTTGTTTATGCTGAACTTGAAGACATCCAAGTTGTAGTCAGGTGGGAAACAGGCAAACGGAAGAAAGCTATCTCCTATAAATAGACACAAGCAAGTACAATATCCGGGCAAGGGAATCACCCTCCACCCTTCCACCTAAAATATGGTTACTCGTACTGGAACTCAAGGTGTCAAAAGCAAGATGATAAGTGTTGATTCTAAATCCATCTTAATCCTAACAAATGCTACATCTTTTATTTTTTTTCTCTTGTTTTTATTTCATTTTTTTTATTTTTATTTTTTTTTACTTATATGTATTTATTATCTATATTTTTGGTTGTCTCAATGTAGTATAAATGTTTAACTCCAATGCTCTGAACTAACGAAAACAAGTGATAAAATACTTTAGGCAAGATAAAACTTTCTGAATTTAAAACAAACGAGGATTTATTTTTTTCTACGGTAAAAGTTCGAACTTTATTTAAAGCAAAAATAAATAAATATATAAAAATAACTAAAATTAACACAAAAACCCCCCAAAAAAACAAAACAAAGAAAAAAAAACACATGCTGGTTTAGCACCCCCCCTTCCTGCTGCCCCTGATTTTACGTATATAATGCTAAGAACTTGTTAATTATAGTACGGCTTACGAGTTTAAATGGTGTGAATGAAGCCAATTCAAGGTTAGTTCTGTCCAGCAACAAACAAAGAAATGCCAACTTCTAAGGTTAAAATGTTTTCATTGTTGTTGTTGTTGTTGTTTTTTTTTTTTTTTTTTTTTTTTTTTATATATCTGATACGTAATCCCTTGTTTTTCACATTACAAATCAACGTATTAATATGGGAGGGGAGACTATTTTCAAATACCGTCCTAAATTGGGAATGGAGCAACGGACTTATATTAAGTAGTGAATTGATTGAAATCACTCGACCAACGAGTTAAACAACCTGGAATAAACGAGGCAGGGAATATGTCAGACGATTCTGAAGAACACATGACATAAGTATCTATAAAAAAGACTGAGACTAGCGTGATCAATTGTGTGTGTATGTGTGTGTGTGAGAGAGAGAGAGACAGAGGGGGGAGTTTTAGAAAAGACATTGAGAGCCAACCAAATTACATGTTTCTGTACCTTATTAACTTCATCAGCCCAAACATGAAAACATTACTCTATGCATGGTTTGATAGATTTTCAGAGAGAGAGAGAGAGAGAGAGAGAGAGAGAGAAGGAGAGAGAGAGGAGAAAGAGAGATAAAGAGAAAAAATATACCCAAGGGTAAGAGAGGGTTGAGAGCGACAGAAAGAACCTTATGGGAAAAAGAAGAGAAAATATCTCCCCTTCTCTCTCTCTCTCTCTCTCTCTCTCTCTCTCTCTCTCTCTCTCTATATATATATATATATATATATATATATATATATATATATATATATATATATGCTTGCAAAACCAAAACAACAAGGAAAAAGATTGCATCATGTTTGTATTTCTTTTAATGTTACAATTGTTTCGACATCAACTAGACAATTTTAAACTTTATATTGTTTAAAAATTTTCGAGATTGGCATCTCATCAGACTTATTGAAAGAAATACAAGGTTAATATGTATCTGAACATGTTTTCCTCCTGTTATTAACGGTATCCCATGGTGTGATCCATCTCGTTGTCTGCGTGATACCGCTATTGATCAATATACCGGTCCTTTTTTCTCTTTATTTTTCTCTTCAGCTCGCGCACATTTCCTAATTTGCATACACGTTCAAACGCTGTTCCTGCTGCTAATACAATCGCTTGCCATCCATCCTTTTCCTGCTATTGATATTTTCCCACGCGCTCATATGCGCTCTGTTATATTTCGTCTTCATTCTATAACCTGCTGGGACGGCGAAATCTAAAAACTGACAGGTGTTTTTTGTTTATTTCACTACTATCACGTCCGTTTTCCTTAAATGGGTTTGTTTTAGTGTATCTCTATGTGCCATTGCATCGAGTTTGCGTTGCAGAAAGAGAACCAAAGTCTCGCATTCTATCATGGATGGAATAGGTGTTGGATCATATTGTGACCTAGGTTGATGATGGAAGTCGAGAAGTGACGTCATTAATTGACATCAATCGGACGCTCAAAGCTCCCTGTGCAAGTTGGGTTAATAAAGTGATCCTAGTAGCTTTAGGCCTCTCTGCTCCCTCTCTTTCTTTCTTTCTTTTTTTCTTTTTTTTTTTTTTTTGTTAAATACATTATTTACGTGCCTTTAACATTTAGTTAGTGTCTATCTTTCCTGAATAAAATCACAAATTTTGATAATATTAGTTCAATGCCCGACGTTGCCCGTCGTGCAATACGCTTAAACATTATATTTTAATTTTTGCAGATTGCATATGTATTATTAGGAATTCTCACTAATGTAATCACCAGAGTTTGTTCACTGACAACAAGCAGTGGTGTTCCCTGAATCTGAGTGACAACAAATCCTCTAGATTTCCAGAACTCTCCACCGTTTGGATTTAGGTGGCAATAAGTGAAAGTCTGGTTAGTGCTTTCTCACCTCGTTCTTTCGACTCTTCTCAACTGATTGGTTGGCTTATTATTATTATTATTATTATTATTATTATTATTATTATTATTATTATTATTATTATTATTATTATTATTATTCACATTTTGTGTCTGGCTGTTGGTATTGCTGATTTTATACTGATAGGCGGATCATAACAAATAAACACAGACTATCAACATCTTCTTTTTCTCAGGCTTTTGAAGTACCCCAACATTGCAATGGTTCTCAGTTTTCTCAATTCATTGTCCAATCCTTATTTACACTCTCCAGTATTCCCATCACAACAGATCCAACTTCTACCTTCTTCACTTTTTTCAAGTCTTAGTATTTTTTAATCTTCTCGTTTACTTTTCCCTCAACATTCACATTACCTGGCACAGCTATATCAATGATTATTGCCTTGTGTTCCTTTTTTTTTCAACAAAACTAATTCTGATCTCTTTGCTTCAATCAAATTATCACATTGGATATTCATATCCCACAATAATTTTATATTATCACACTCCACCGCCCATTCTGGAATATGCTCGTACCATTTTTCATTCCATTCCAAGCCTCTTTTCTTACATATATCCTAAGGAACATTTCTCGCAATATTGTCATGCCGTCTCTTGTATTCCTTTTGAGCTAACTTCTTACAACTATTGACGAGTTGTGGTACATTCTCACCCTTCTGTCCACACAGTCGATATAGGAGACTTTCAGCCGTTTTATCAAGGTGCTACTTCACATTATTTGTCCTGAGCGCTGCTTCTGCGCGGCATATATTAAGGTTTCTGTCTCAACCTTCAAGTCACATTTTCACAACCATCGCCAGATTTTTCCCTTGTCAATTGCTTCTGATCGATCACTACTGAGCTGGCCTTGCATGTCCTTTTTAGTAAACGTCTTCTTCTATTTCTTGTTTTTATTATTATTATTATTATTATTATTATTATTATTATTATTATTATTATCGTCATCGTTATTGTTATTATTATTATTGTTATTATTATTGTTATTATTGTTATTATTATTATTATTATTATTATTATTTAGATGTCGACGTATTTCTATTCTGTCTAGACAAACAAGTAGTCCGAATTGTGTTTGTCTAACAACGCACAACTGCTTTCATTGTTGTTTTAGGGAAACCAGCCCCAAGTCAGACGGGTAAGTCGGTCGATACGCTTTAAACTGTAAGGTAATCGGTTGGATTATAACAAAAAAAGAAGACATAACATACCGATGGATCCTTTTGTGAAAAAATACAACCTGCGTTACGGTTTATACTCGGGCTGTGTCTACTTGTATTATGAATGTAATGATTGCGCTCAGATATAACGCACAAGCGATTCGTCAGTTAGTAAGAGTTGATGGCACCAAGCGAATGTCAATAGAAGAAGGATCTAAAAATAAACAATGTTAAAGTGAGAATGTTAATGTATGGTTAAGAATTATATATATATATATATATATATATATATATATATATATATATATATATGCCGCCTACACGGTTTGCTAGCCAGTCTGTGATTGGTTTAAATTTTAATGTGTCAGGTGATTTTGACTTGGCGCCCTTTTTGTATTCATGCTTATTTTTAAGTCTAAGAAAAAACACGGAATGGAATAAACTCAACCCAGCGGCTCCTTCGTCGAGAGAGCCAAGATAATTCCTTCATGGACACCAAACGGCCGGTGAACAAAGGACTCAACTCTATAAACAGAGACAACCTATTTGCTGAACCTATTCAAACCAAGCAGGACAGTCTACTATCGTTCGGCATGTTATCTGATTATTGGAACTTATCTTATTTCTTCATGAGTCCTATGGGATTCACTTTATGCCTGAATATAGGCGCTATCATTACTGCCGTGTTCTCCATGTACAACATGGATCCTTCCAAAGGAACAATGAACTAACATTCCAATAAAAGAAATTCTAATTAAAATCTCCATGCGCATGGAAGCAAATTCGGCCACCGTTTTTACAAAGGACTTACCAGAACCAAAGAACTTTCATTGCTGTTACATTGTGAATAAAATTTGAGTTTAAAGGTGTGGCTTTGTTTGTGGAATTCATTTGCTTCTGGAGGGAGGAAAATTGAGTGGATAGGAAAGAAATTTCTTACAATATATATATATATATATATATATATATATATGTTGATATCTTATATGCTTTTATATAGAGGATGTGGTTCTCGGTTGATTAACTGTGTACTTATATATACCTGAGAATCAAAATAATGATAAGAATAGTGAAGACTAGGGCTATGACAACAGCATATTCTTTTCCTTGTTTTGATTCTCAGACAAAAGGAAAAGAATTGCTATTTTCCGAGTCAGTTGCTGTTTTTTGTTGGTGATGTATGATTTCCTCTCCGCTGTCAATCTATCTCATCAACGTTTATTCTTGGGTTGTATTAGCTTTAATAAGTACTGATATCTTACTACGAAAATCATACACGTAATGTTAAGCTAACACAAAAGAGTGAAACTTTACAAAGACAAAAAATATCGTTGTGCGACAAGTCTCAGTGCACACTTTGTTCTAAGATAAGCACTGTTTATTAAATCGACTTGTTTTGAATAATGATGACTAGGACTGTGACAACAGCATATTCTTTTCATTGTTTTGACTCTTGAGTATATATCCGTTAATATCTTATATATTTTTATATAGACTGATGTGATTCTCGGTTGATTAAGTGTGTCTAACTGTATCAAATATTTACTTGGGAGTCAAAAGAATGTAAAGAATATTCTGTTGTCACAGTTCTAATGACGACTGACAAATATCATGCATTACTAAGAAAAATATAATATCTTCATATTTCTTAAGAAAAAATGATGAATTATTTCATTGATATTTAAATCAATGAATATTGTATTTTTTTCCTCAAACGGGAAAACAGCATCCTCCGAGAGTATCTACAAAATATTCATCCTGTCGTCTTTATAAATGTAAGGGATGCAGTAAATGTCTTTCTTAACTATATTTCAGAAATAGTAGCTTATGATGTTGTAATCAGATGAGTTGAGGAAGCAAGTATTGAAAATGGTAAAGTCGTGAAAGTTCTCGGGCAACAACTTCTGGATTTTCCCAGAGGTCTGACACGGAAATGGCACAATATGACCTTCCCGTAGCTACCGTCTCCATCCAGCGATTGAACACAATGGGCACCAACTAAATCTCATTTCATCTCCGTTGTCTTTCAGGATGCTTCACCACCGAATCTGTACGACTTCTCCAGCTCTCTCGATCTCGCATGACAGTATGCAGGTCCCAAACACTTTCCAAACCTGTGTCCTGTTGCAGGTTGTCAATGTAGGTCATTTTTCTTCTACTACGGCTTGGGTGTCCATTCGTAGGTATCCAGAGAACTAACTTGCTTGCTTCCTCTTCGCTGTGTCTCATGCAGTGACCGGCTACTCCCATCCTTCTCGAAACTAAATAGAACCATTGTAATTGAGTTTTAGTTCCTTTTCGTAGATGTGGTGGCGGCGTGATATGGTAGTATACTTAAAGCATCACAGTTTAATAGAATTCAATCTTTATGTAAAGCGGAATTCATACAAACTGTAGATAAGCCACCTGTTGTTCTGCGCCTTGTGTAAATGGCTCTGACGGAAATGAGATCATCTCTGATTCAACTGAGTGCTTCATCTTATTGCGAGCTTATTTGGCCTTTATAAGACGATTTTCTTAGGCTTTGGTGCTGTCTTTATAGTCGAAATTCATGCCCATCTTTATCATCACGACCACCATTGTTTTGCGTGAATCTTGCCAAGCAAAACAATGGTGATCGAGGTGATAAAGATGAACATCAGAATGGCGACTATAAAGATTTTCCAACTAATTGACAAGTTTTGCTCTGCAGATGCAGTTAGAACGTCTGCTAGAATCTTTTCTGTTAGATTCTTTCCGGCTTTCATATCTTCGTCGGAATTTCCAACTCTCATCTTATAACCTTCAAATTACCTAGACCCCATCCTCGAATCTCTTCGGTCACTCTGACATAGGGATACTTCATCCTAAAAGTAAACCATCACCAACATATTACCAATAAATATACCAAGGTGCTTTGAATAAGTTTCTATACTAATTTTGTACAGGCATTAGAAATTGTTGCAGACCCTTGAAAATTCAGTATGTTATTCCTATATATCTTATGAGATGACCGACCAATTTTTATGATTTCATGTTCAAATTAACAACTACAACTGTAATTAGAATACACCCTACTAAAGCAGGATTGTCACAGCTGGTGAATTTCAAAGATGCAATCTGGACGTGAGGACACTTTAGAAGAACGATATGCAATAAAATTATGTTTTAAACTTGGAAAAATGCCGCATCCAGTAACATTGAAACTATAGAAATATACTGTTTATCGTTATATCGTTAAATTGACATCGGGTAACATCTTGACTACGTCGTGCCGTTGCTAAGTATCAATATGTCTTGTTCGTTTTCACGTTCTGTTGCTTGGTGCATCAATTAATTACGTTTTTCAACCAATTATTAGTTCCTTTTTACGTAGTGTTAAAAAAAGGCAACACTAATAGATTGTCATATTTATCGACTTGAAAAGGATTTATGCTTACCGTCACGTGATTAACCAATATATTAACTGAACATTCTTTTTCACACATTTAAGAGTTTCAAAAAACTTTATGGACTAATGAGTCACCACCTATCAAGACTAAAAACCTCTAGAGGTTTGGGTAATTAAGTTGATAGATTGTAAAATTATACTTATTTTTAAATAATTAATAGTGTTGTTAAAATCTGATGACTAATGAGAACTGATTATGGCAAATATTTATTGACTTTACATTTAAAAAATAAACATCGTTACATTCCGTTAGTCGATGTATACAGACGAGATAATTTAATATGTAGTCTATTTAAAAAATATGTATTAAAATTAGACGTCATTCTATGACGTGATATAGGAGTATTGTATTTTGCTAATAATAGGTAAAATCAAGAATTCATGAGCAAGTCATATTGCGATATAACCACTTATCTAGCCATGAATCTATGGGTGTAAAACACGAATTTTTCATCTCTCGAATGGGTCTCTCCAATTATATCATAGGTTATCTTCTTTGTGGTCTCTTCTGAATTTTGCTGGATTTCAGGACAAGAATTCGCCTGGTTTAGTTTTATAGTTTCAAAATCCCTTAATCTGGAGTTTAATTTATCTAAATAACAAAAATGAATGAAGATCAACAAATGTTCCACCCTTTCATACTTTTATGCTCATCGAAATCGGTGGAATCGCCTTTTTTTTTTTAAATCAAATCAATTGATCGTCTGCTCTAGTTATGAACTCCCCGCAGTGTAGCGGGTGGGATCTTTATATGTCTCCCCGCAGTTATTTAGTCCACAATACATTATAGTCTGCATTGCACTGTAGAGAATCTACTGTTCATTTTCATAACATTTTTTTGTAAATAATGGCTTCACTTAATGTTGAAAACGCAAAATTTATTTCATATTTCGTATCATAGTTCAATAGGGAAACGGCCCGGTCTTATAACAGAATCTACATTCGATTTTATAGGCTGAGTCTTTCTGCTTTTGCCATGATAAAACTGTTCAAATGAATTCATGATGTTAGGTTGTATACAAGCGTTAATTTTAGTCAAGATCGGACTTCTTTCTTTAATCAGAGTTTTGCTCTATCCAGAAAAATATCCGCTTTATCTAAACATTTTTGTTGATTGATTATATTTCTCATTCTTTAGATATTCCAAGGTTGCTGCGAGTGTATTTTTTTTACAAGGTGGTCACCACTTATCAAGGCCCGGAAGCGACTCAGGGATAAGGTTTATTGTAAGTACAGTACGTTAGTGTGGATATTTAAAGTGTCTACTTAAGGGGGCGGTTATCAGGAATTTGTTTACGTTGGACTTGAAGACATCCAAGTTGTAGTCAGATGGAAAGCAGGCAGACGGAACAGAGTTCCACAGGCGTGCAGTTGTAAGAAAGAAGCTTTGTTCATGGAATCTACGTTTTGATTTAGGTATAAATAAAGAGTGGGGAAAGTTTTTGACAGTGGATTCAGCTAGACGGGTGTTTTTTGTAAAAGATTCGCGAGGGGATACCAGAGATTGAAGTTCAGACGAGCACCTGCCATGGAAATAAAACAAACATGGACTTGCAACGTCTGTGAGAGAGAGGTTTCAGGGAAGAGAAAAGGGCATCCCCCACTAAGCCACGAAGTCTATTTTGTACTCTGTCAAGGCAGGAAAGGCTGTTTTTAGCAGCTCCTGCCCAGATATGGCAGCAGAACTCCATCCTTGGACGTACTTTGCTTTTATCCAGATAGAGAATTGCATCAGTAGTGAGATATCTTCTGAAGCGGTAGAAGGATGCCACCATCTTTCCAGCGACCTTGGCAACAGACTTGATGTACGTGTTCCATGTCAGATCAAGAGTGAAGGTCAAGCCCAGAAGCTTGTCAAAACATGGGGCTTCTCCTAGACGAGGGCCATCCATTTCAATTGTTGCCAGATGGGGATCAGAGCGTTGATGATGTAAAGATAGGAGTTGGTTTTAGATGCATTAAAAGTAACCAGCCACGTCTTCCCCCACTGAACCACTCGTTCGAGATCAAAAGAGAGAGAATCAGAGAGAACTTTGTCATTTACAGCCTTTGATGTGTTGCTGTAGATGGTCGTGTCATCAGCATAGATGTCAACCAATGATTTAAGCATGTGTTTAGGGAGATCATTGATGTAGATCAGGAAGAGAGTTGGGCCCAGGATGGACCCTTGAGGGACTCCAGCATTAATACTGACGGCCTCTGATTTTTGTCCATCAACCACTACTCTTATGAGCCTATCAGAGAGAAATGATTTAATGATAGAGAGAATATTTCCGGTTATACCGTAGTTGGAGATCTTGTGAAGTAGACCTTTATGCTATACCTTGTTAAAGGTCTTTGATATGTCAAGAGCAATTGCCCTAGAAAGGAAGCCTTTGTCAAGAGATTCACTAATCCTATGGGATATAACCGCTAGCACATCTGCGGTAGATCTTGCAGAACGGAAACCATATTGTGTGTCACTAAGAAGGTTATTTCTGCTGAGGTGGTTGACTATTTCTCTATTTTATATGGATTCCAGCAACTTACTCATGACACACAGGAGACTTATTGGTCTGTACTGAGAGAGAGATGACTTATCACCTGAGTTCTTCAATACAGGGCATACTGATGAGGTTTTCCAGGGTGTGGAAAGCACTTCTCCTTAAGGCAACGTTTAAACAGTTTCGTAAGTTTCAAAAAACTTCAACCTGAACTAGCGCCCATACTTACAAAACTGTTTAAACGTTGTCTTAAGGAGAATAGTTTCCCATCTCCCTGGAAAATCTCATCAGTATGCCCTGTATTTAAGAATTCAGGTGATCGCTCATCCCCCTCTCAGTACAGGCCAATAAGTCTCCTGTGCGTCATGAGTAAGTTGCTAGAATCTGTATTAAATACAGAAGTAATCAAACATCTCAACAAAAATAACCTTCTTAGTGACACTCAATATGGTTTCCGTTCTGCTAGATCTACAGCAGATGTCCTTACAGTTATATCGCATAGGATTAGCAAATCTCTCGACGGTGGCAATCTTTCTAGGGCAATTGCTCTTGACATATCTAAAGCCTTTGATAGGGTATGGCATAAAGGTTTACTTCATAAGATCGCTAGCTATGGTATAGCTGGAAAAGTCTTCTCAATTATTAAATCATTTCTTTCTGATAGATTCATAAGAGTAGTAGTTGAGGGGCAAAAATCAGAAGCTCACAATATTAATGCCGGTGTCCCTCAGGGATCCATCCTGGGCCCAACTCTTTTCCTGATTTACATTAATGATCTTCCAAATCATATCCTTACATCATTTGTAGACATTTATGCTGACGACACTACCATTTATGGTACCACATCTAAGACAGTAAACGAGCAAGTTCTCTCCAATTCTCTCTCCTCTGATCTTGAGCACGTAGTACAATGGGGAAAGGAGTGGCTGGTTACTTTTAATGCATCTAAAACCAACCTTC
Organism: Euprymna scolopes; assembly: GCF_053919585.1. Lineage (NCBI taxonomy): Eukaryota > Metazoa > Mollusca > Cephalopoda > Sepiida > Sepiolidae > Euprymna > Euprymna scolopes. The sequence continues at coordinate 22,115,956 of NC_136484.1, read as the reverse complement.
TCTCTTTACATCATCAACATTCTAATCCACATTTGTCATCAATTGAAATGAATGGCTCTCGTCTTCAGGAGGCCTCAAGTTTTGACAAGCTTCTGGGCTTGACCATTACTCCTGATCTTAAATGGAACACGTATATCAAATCTGTTGCCAAGGCCGCTGGAAAAATGGTGGGATCTTTCTATCGATCCAGTAGATATCTCACTGCTGATGCTATTCTCTATCTATATAAGAGCCAGGTACGTCCAAGGATGGAATACTGTTGCCACATCTGGGCAGGAGCTGCTAGAAAGAACTTGTCCTGCCTTGATAGAGTTCAAAATAGACTTCGTAGCCTCGTAGGAGATGTCCTTTTCTCCTCCTTGCAACCTCTATCTCACAGAAGAGATGTTGCGAGTTTGTCTCTGATGTATCGTTATTTTCATGGAAAGTGTTCAACTGAGCTTCAATCTATGGTCCCCCCTCGCCAAACTTTCACAAGAAACACTCGTCTAGCTGTAAACACTATCAATAATTTCCCCCACTCTTTATCTGTGCCTAAACCTAAACGTAGATTCCATGAACAAAGCTTCTTTCTTAGAACTGCACGCCTGTGGAATTGTCTTCCGTTTTCCTGCTTTCCGGCTGACTACAATATGGTTTTGTTCAAGTCTAAAGTAAATAAGTTCTTGATGAGCCGTTCCATATAAGTTATTAAATTTACCAAATTTTCATTACTAATGATTACTATATTGACCAACTTCTACTGTACACTCTTTAACCCTTATCCTTGAGTGGCCTCTGGGCCTTGATAATGTGGTGATGCCTTTGTAAAAAAAAAAAAAAAAAAAAAAAAAAAAAAGTATGGGAGCAAGTTCTGGTTGAAGCTTTTTTAACTATAATTGGGATGCCGTCAGGGCCAGTAGCTTTACTGGAATCAAGGTTCTTGATTAGCTTGGCGACCTCATGCACAGATATTTGTATGTTACCTACCGTGTTCTGTGTTATAGGAGGAAATATGGGGAGTTGATGGCCTTCGTCGCATAGGGTAGAATTAGCTGCAAAGTTCTTGGCAAATAATTTGGCCTTGTCTGAAGCGGAGGAGATGATCTCTGGTCCGTTGATAATGGTTGGGATAGAACGCACACTTCTGTTCAGGATCCTATTTGTTATTTGCCAAAACTGGTGGGAACCAAGCCGCTGATAGGCTACCTTGGATTTAACAGACTGGGCATATAGCTCTCTTGCATTTTTTATTACTCTTTTACAGTGGTTGCTGGCGTTCCTGAAAGCAGCTTTAGTCTCAGTGCATCTATTACGTTGGTAGTTAAGGAAAAAGTGATTTCTGTGCGCGATAGCAGCAGCACATTCTGGGGAGAACCATAGCTGGCTTTTAGGTTTTTGTTGGAATTTTTAAGATTTAAAATAAAGTTATCATAAACAAACATTGTTTTATCATACATTTTTATTTTTATCGATTTTTCTTATTATCTATGGAAAAAGTGATTTCTGTGCTTTTTAGCAAACATAATCCTCTTTCTATATATATTTATGTATGCGTATATATATTTGTTTAAAAAATTTTGTATACGAAACTCCTCTGTCAGTTTTTGGCGTATAGACATGAAACTTAATATATAGGGTATTCGACCACATACGAAACTTCATATTCGTGTTTTAACTGCGAAAAGTCGGTGCAAAAGTATTAAAATTAAAACAATCGAATGTGCTAAGTGCATGTCGAACGACGACATTAAGAATATGTATGCGTAAGTCGACTTTTTAATTCTTAACCTTGCCCCAAACATATCCGCATAGCTAAGGCGTTAACCTCAAAGGGAAAAGTAAATCGTAAGTTAAACATTTTGGTTTCGATTCTTGATGATGGCGCACGAGTCATTTTTAAAAACTTTTTAAATCATTACTATATATTGCGTTCAATATAATATAATAATAAATTCGAAATCAGCATTAATCAAAATATCATATTTAAGCGTATTTTACGACTGGGCAATGCCGGGCATATCCATAAAAGTGCGCGCGTGTGTGGGGGGGACCTTTTCAACCTATATATTCAACAAATGTTTTATATAGATTCGTAATTTGGTATATAGGGTATATTTGGAAAACTTTTTAATGGGTTTTCATCCGAAAAAGGACTACTAAATGGTCAAAATAGAAAAATTAGTACATGTGTCATCGGATTTTTATCTGGTTGTCAACTATTTCACGACTGCGCATACACGAATCGTCCACGTGACATTTTCCTTATGTTAAGAATAAGTATGTTTGAAAAAACTTTTTAAAGATCATGGCAAGCTGGTTTAATGGTTATCGTACTTGACTCATCGTCTTTAGTTTTTGGTTTAGATATTTTTTGCATACAAGGAATTAACTGTTTAGAAAAAAAAAACATAATATTCGCATGCATATGTATCCGTTTCTTTTCGTGTATTGTTTTTTCATTTTTTAAAACCATTAAACGTTACTTTTAATATCGGACAACGCCGGGTACACCTGCTAGTATTAACAATGTACCAACCTCTATATGTAAGAGAGCTCATTATATTATGTACCATGTACTACCTCAGTGTTGATCTCGAAATCAAAACTCATTTGACATGCGAGATAAAATCACTATAACCTGAATGTACGCTCAAGTTTCCGTGAACAAGTTTGTTTTTCGCCGTGCGAAAAGTCACGTCTCCACTCGACTATGTTTACAAGCAATATATTCAGAGCAGTAATGACATATAATCTAATTACTAAACGGATGATTGTTCATAGATGACATTTTTTTCTCTGACGGACAAACGCTTCAATTAACAACAAAAAATCATTTCTCTATCGTACTTTTTATTGGAAACGTCCACATATGTCGGTAAGAGGTTATGTCTGTTAATCCGTTGTTCGTTGTCACGTTCATATATGAAATACCATTTTTTCTACTTGCCTCCCCACGAGAGCAGAGTTGGACACAGGGCCAGTTTTTAATATGGGCGTGATGGTGAAAGCAGCTCCTCAAAAAGAGGCACTCTAGTTAGTAACAAAAATAAAAATGTATCAGTCACTTTTACCATCTGAAGAATTTCTCTCTCTGTGGAAACAAGTGTAATTGACTAAGTTAAAATTTTGAGGTTGTAAAATAAATAAAAAGAAACATATTTCGCTCTACTAACGTATTGAGTACTTTTTATCCTGTTTATATATATATATATATATATATATATATATATATATATATATATATATATATATAGTAACTGATAAAATATATGTGCTAATTAAGATACACAGAATATTCCGCGTTTCATCTACGCTAGGATTCATCAGGCTTATGCCTAGCGTGGATGAACCTCGGGATATTCTGTGTAGCTTAATTGCCATATATATTTTATGACTTATACGCACTGTTGAAGTAAATACTTAAAGTTTACGCATAAATTTATACTTTCGTATATTAATTTATGTGATTAAATGAAGTAGTCATGTATATATATATATATATATATATATATATACATATATATATATATATATATATATATATATATATATATATATATATATATATATATATATATTAGATTGCTGATTTACGTTAAACTATACATAAATTTATAGTTCTTGTCCGGTATGGGTAGGATTATAGTATTGTTTCCTTTTCACCCACGTATGGTTTATGATCGTTTTCTTCTTATACATTTTTCCATTCAATATCCTGTATAATAATTTTAAATAATTCTGGACCCGAAAAAGTGCGATTTGGAGATGAAGCAAGCCTTTTCTTCAGCATTGCAGAGATAATCTAGTTTTTTTTTTTTTTTTTTTTTTTTTTTTTTTACACAGTGATCACCACTTATCAAGGCCCGGAAGCCACTCAGGGATAAGGGTTATTGTAAGTACATCACGTTAGTGAGGAGATTTTATGAAGTGTTTAATTAGGGGGGCGGTTCATTAGGAATTTGTTAACATTAGACTTGAAGACATCCAAGTTGTAGTCCGGAGGGAAGCAGGCAGACGGAACAGAGTTCCACAGGCGTGCAGTTCTAAGAAAGAAGCTTTGCTCATGAAATCCGCGTTTTGATTTAGGCACAGATATAGAGTGGGGGAAATTTTTCACAGTGGATTCAGCTAGACGGGTGTTTTTCGTGAAAGATTGGCGAGGGGGGACCAGGGATTGGAGTTCAGACGAGCACCTGCCATGAAAATAACGTATCCATTGTCTCAAGAAGCTAACATATAAATGTTTATTAATACAAATGTACAAATAAGTAGTTTAATTTGGAAGACCGAGTAGCGCCAAATCATTGTAATCTGATATTTTTTTTTACTGATGACTCATGTAAGTGTCTACATGCGTCATTCCTTTTAGACGAAAACCCTAGCGTACTTATTTATTTTATTTTATGTAGGTGAACCGTGAGAGGATTTCTTAATTTTGCTTTTAACGTCCGTCGCTTTGACAAATTTAAAAGCGGGGAATGTCATGGAGGTGGAACGCGTGTAGAGGGCGTTATAAGACGGACGTTGTATCCGCGTGCGTATGTTGTGTGTGCGTGCGTGCGCGCGCGCGCGTGTGTGTGTGTGTGTGCATAGCCATGTTGGCCAACAGTCACGTGTTTATCTAGGTTAATAGCACTGTCGTAAACACAGATCCTTAATAAAAAAATTATGCCTGAATTACATTCTCTTTCTTTCTCTCTTTCTCTCTATCTCTCTCTCTCTCTCTCTCTATCTATCTATCTATCTATCTATATACACACACACACACACACACACACACATATATATATATATATATATATATATATATATATATATATATATAAATGGAATTTTTCTGTCTGTAAGAGAGTTCATTCCTTATGGACTCCTAAAGGGCTGAGCAGATTTATTTTAATTCCACACAAATGTACTTTAAGTACCTGGCAGTGTTCTTAGGTAGGCTATGTATCGGATGATGTTCGATAAGTATCGATGATTAAAAAAAATCCGATGAAAGAAGGAACAGACGATTTTGATTAAAATATAAGCCTTATACAGCCTAACATCACGAGTGCATTGAGAAGTTTTATTACCACGCAAGCAGGAAGGCCCGGCATATAAAACAAACAGTAGGTTTTTTGATATGACAGGGACGCGTTCGAAATGGATATTTCTGTTTAGAGCATAATTGAACCATGAATTCGATTTTTGCATTTTAAACTTTGCTTCAAATATTTTTTTTTAAAATCAACTATAGGTTCTCTACAGTGCAACGTAGACTACCATGTATTGCGAATAAAATAATTGCAGAGAGGCATGTTCAGTACCATCTAGGTGCATCGCGATGGGGCCCCAACTAGAGCAAGCAATTAATCGATTTAACTGAAAAATGGGCGATTTCATCGATTTCGATGGCATTAAATGTGGGAGGGTGACACATTTGTTGATAATCAATCAATGAATCAATATATATATATATATATATATATATATATATATATTAAGAGGCGTTGTCTGTCTGTCTGGAACGATTTCTACAAAACTCCTTCGTCAATTTTTGGTTTACAGACATGAAACTTAATATATAAGAGACATGAGTCTGTGGAACAAATTCGATTTGGTCTCCAGCTAAGGAGTCAAAATGGAATTTATCAGACGTAATTCGAATTAAAGTGCCAATATACGCAGGCGCAAATATACATTTACACGTTAAAGTGAGGCTATTTTTAATGTTTCCTTATTCATTGGATGATAGCGAAAACGGTAATTAAGAAGATTAAAACGCTAAATATTTTTGTTTCAATTATAGCTGATGGCACTCAGGTCGTATTCTTTTTTTTATTGGCTCTATAGTAATAAATACGAAATCTGCATGAATTAAAATATCGTATTTAAGCGTATTTTCCAAACTGGCCACGCCGGGAATGGGCACTACTATATGTTAGGTACAATAGAATAATCAATAAAGAATTGACTATGATAATGATAATAATCATAATAAATACGAAATCAGCATGAATTAAAGTATCATATTAAGCGTATTTTACGATTAGGAAATATATATATATATATAATTAGGGACCAAGAAGAATTAAAAGAATTCTTTAAATAGAGATTATTGTTATTTAAAAAAAAGCTAGATAAGTATAGTAGAGCTTAGATACAAAAGGAAAACGGAAAAATGTGCATAACAAAATTATATACAATTGCTAATAAATTTAATCATTCAATATGAAAATTAGACTTCGAAATATCCTGCTATAAAGAATATACCCTTTATCCATATTGATGTAATTTACTTATTGAATGGATGATTAGATTTATATGCATTAGTATATATTTTTATATTGTCGGCTGTCCCTTTTTCCTTTTGCATAATATAAAGCTGAATGTGTGTGTGTGTGTGTATGTGTGTGTGTGGTCACGAATAGGTTCCTATATGGTTGACTATTTTAAAAAACTGATTACATATAATGATAGAAGATGTATCGAGACACAGAAATGGGTATTTTTCATCTGGCAGAACGGTGGTTTATTAAAATTGTGGGGTCGGCGTTCGCGCCTGGTCCACAAAGTATGGAAATTAAAAATTTAAAAATAAAAAAAAAACGTTTACAAGTATTTTTGATATAGATTTACATAAGTATACTTTGATAAGTATGTTTTAACTTAAATAGGGATGGTATAATAAAATTGTGGGGTCTGCGTTCGCGCCTGACCTCCATAGAATTGAAATAGGCACAAACTTTAATAAAGACTTTTCATATCTATCTGCGTAAGTATACTTTGATAATTATGTTTCAGTTTAAAGAAATATGGTATAATAAAATTATGGGGTGTTCGTTCGCACCTGACCCCCATAGAATGGAAATATGTCACAAAGTTTAACAAGGTTTTTTAATATATATTCATAGAATACTGCGATAAGTGTTTCAGTGTGAACAGGTATGGTATAATAAATTATGGGGTTTATCTATTTTATTTTTACTTTCATCATATTTTGCTTTGGTTTTGATACCCCCAAATTCGAAGCTATCTCTTTACAACCCTTCTTTTTCATAACCTATCACACTTTCATAAATCAGAGTCCATTTTATGTAGGCTGTTTTCGAACCCAGTCAACGACAGGTACTTTTGCTAGTAAATATATATATATATATATATATATATATATATATATATATATATATATAAGTCATATATTACCTCCTTGGCCGATTTCTCCATGAAAGGCTATTCTAACCGACCCCAAAGATAGCTATGGGCATGAAATATGTGTGTATATTAACCACACCTTCCTTGTGGCAAGGACATCTCCAAAGAAGAGCCCCAAAGTGTCTACACGTGCTTTAAAACAGCGCTTTATCTTTGAATGGTTGATCAACTCAAACAAAACAGATGATGAAGTGAGATTTTGTAATTATTTCCCCCTTGCTTATGACCTCATAGAGATTGTTAACTAACCCAATCGGGTGCACGATGCTGATGGACAATTTGCGAGTCTAACTATGCTTATCCTCAGTTATATCTTCACTAGAATAATCACTCGTTTGCTTCAATAAAGATAAAAACAAAGTTTAACAAAACCCGAAATATTCCTCTCGATCGCACAATGTATCGATACTCGACGGCTGACTGAGTTGAATGTTCATATCGGAACTACTCCTACATTCTAATATTTTAAAAGATTGTGCACTACTACCCCCCTAACGCCATTTACCCATGACTGGGACTTACGTTACTGAGCACCTGAGCGTAGTCCACCACTTGGTGGTTCATGAATGCTGCAGTCAGCTCGATGCATATATATTTATATCAGCTATATGACAAGTAGATTTTATATACTAATTTTTTAGGGGGAGATAACTAATATTTTCTGTTAATGATAGACGGGCATTATGATGATGTAGGTCTGGGTTATATCAAGGCATGTGATAGATATTTATGTAATACTAGGCTGGGTGCCCGGCGTTGTCCGGGTGTGTGAAGGTGCGTGTTGACCCAAAAAAAAGAAAGTGAAAGTAGACAGGCAGGCTCGAACCCATACCGCAAAGGACGAAAAGAATGTGAAAAAAAACGCGAGGTATATGCTGTTGCGCCCATCGGAAATGACGTAGGCTTAAATTAAGGCTAGACAATCGAAAAAAGGGATGACTTTCGAAAATATCGGCGAAAAAAGCCACCCCTCCCTGTGGAAAAGTGCCCAGTTCAGGATGAAGGAATTAATGTTTTTGGTCAACTCTTCGATATTTGTCGTCCGAAGATCCGAGATTCACAATGATACCGACCTTGGGAAAATTCGTCGCCTCTGTCGAAAGTTTTAGGCAAACATACAAACATACATACATTTAAACAGACTGATAAGATTTATATTATTGAAGATACCTTATTAACAGTGGAAGATGTTATATTTTGCATTAATAATTATATTTTAAGATGTAAGATCCTGGTGTGGAGTATGTCTTGTATCATAAAAAAAATAAAGATTTTCAAATCTATACATGGGAAGTGTACATGTGGGTTAAGTGATATTGTTGTTTAGCAAGTAAAATTTAATTTTGCAGGGTCATTGTATGAATATCTCATTTTTAATGTTCATGCAGATTATATAAGGGTTATTCATTAATTCTAGGATTCTGCATTTTTTAGTGATACCAACTTCCAGGAATTGCTTACTATGCCCCACAGTAAGAAGTAGAATCTTACAAGCAATGAATCACCCTCCGCGAAATGATCTCATGTATAGGAACTTTTCTTTGTTAAGGATTTTTTAAATATTTTTTATATTTATATTATGAAATATAAAAGTCCTTAAAAAACAGGAAACGGAAAAAAAAAAATTAGGTAAATTTTTTATCACATAGTTTTCTTTAAAAGGGAAATGGATTCCATATTGTTCATTAAACAGTGTTTTTCTCAACGTCTGAAAAGAGGATGTTCTTGTGAATATTTTCAAACGATATAAGGTTTGAAATTGCCCGAATGGTCGTGAAAAATTTGTATCGAACAATGAAAATACATTACTTGTTGCTATCAATCCCACCTTTGTTGTCTTGTTTTTGTGAAAACAATATATGGATGCTTGATTACAAAAAAAAACGGTAATTTTGAAGCTTACAAATTAAGTCACCTTATATTTATTGGTATATGAACGATTACCGAATTCAAAATTATATAAACATAATAAAATTCGGAATATTATAAATAATATATATATATATATATGTGTGTGTGTGTGTGTGTGTGTGTGTGTGTGTGTGTGTGTGTGTGTGTGTGTGTGTGTATGTGTGTTACGATATTCCATAGAAAATTTACTCTGTAATAATAAATATTGGATCTGCATGAATTGAATTATATTAAGCGTATTTTATGACAGGCAATGTGGGGACTAGTTATAGATAAAATCCCTCGATTCAGCTAAATTGATCAGAAGGATTTTTGTTTCTTTGTTCCCGTTTAGCCATGGATATCAAAATATATGCTTTTCCGTGGTAATTGCAGTATTAAATTTTGTACCTCATAAAAGAGTATATATATATATATATATATATATATATATATATATATATATATTATTTTTAAAAACAGTAACCTACGGACATGCGTGTTTCAGAGCCCGACTCCTCTTCAGCATAGCTTGACTGTTGATTCGAACCCCGGACCTTATGTATTTCAGCCCTAACCCATTACACTATGAGGCCATAGACAATTTACAGTTTAGTTTTTTTTTATCGTTTATCTGTTTACGTAGTTTTTGTTGTTGATTTTTTAAACGATATTAAGGTTAACGTCTCCGCCTCGGAGATCCGGTGTTTTCCTTAGAAAGTCGCCCATTTTTATTTATTTATTTATTTATTATTTAAAAAAAAAGTAATCTATGGACACGCATGTTTCGGATCCCTACTCCTCTTCAGTATATATATAGAATATATATATATATATATATATATATATATATATATATATATATATATATATATATAATATTTGACTACCTATCTGCACGTTGTTATCTGTCTATCTTTTCTTCTTTTGCTTTTCTCTTGATCAATCATTCTGTCGACATTTTTATGTCACTGTTTATGTCCTGTCTGTCTGTCTGTCTGTCTTGTTCATCAACAGTAACGCACCTTCATTCTATGACCTCTGCGCATATTGAGATGGGCATACGTATGCATACATATACATACATACACCTGAAGTTGTTACACACGCAAATGAATCCACACAAATACACATAAAGGAAAACACGCGATCACACACATACTTACACAAATACCCCTCTTTATTCTTTACTGATACGAACGAAAATGTCTTTTCTCCTTTTTGATGAAATGTTTAGTCGATGCAAATATTTACACGTTACCTTTCATAATGTCCAACAATGCAAATTCAGCCATCTTGAAGCTATAACCTACATAAAGCACCGATGCTCCTTGTTTAACGGTCGGAAAGCATGCACATGCGTGTGTGTTTTAAATTATTTAACTATCAGGTCTTGTGGAGATTTTATTAAAGAAAATATATTGTATTTAAGTGAGCTTTTATTGCATAGTGATGTAGTGTCAGATGGGATTATACACTCGTGAGCAAAAAGAATGGGTCAAGAGTGAAAGAAGGAAAAAATCGATTTTTCAATATTTTTTTTTTATTAATTTTAACTGAAAATTTCTATTTTGCAGATCATTATTATTATAGCATATAATAATAAGTGGAAAAATGGATCCTAAAGATGGTAAGACCGCGTTTTGGCGAGGATATAAAACCCCGAATTGCAGGATTAAGACAGTCCAAAATGACTTACAAGCAGATTTTTGATATTTTAAGAAAAGAAAAAGTGAAAAATTTCTTTCTGTAGTGAAGCGAATTGGTCAAAGGTTCGAAGTCGAATGCTTGGTAAAAGGGAAATCTGGATCTGGTCGCCCTAGAGCATTCACTTTGAAGGACTACCACAAGTTTAAATTAACTGTTTTGAAGGATTGAAAGAAAACTTATGTTGACCATAGCAAAGAATTTAAAACAGGGGCTGGAAATTCTCTTTCTAGATATACAATATCTAGACGAATGAAAGAAATGGGATTTTCTTCTAAAAGGTGTGCAAAAAAGCCATTTTTATCTAAGACGAACATCAATGATAGAAAGAGATTTTCTCGTATTATGATGCTTCCGATTCTCCCAAATGGTGCAATCGAAGAAATGGAGAAAGATTTTCACCAAGTTGCATAAAAACGGTTAAACATAGGAATGGAGAGATAATGGTATGGAGAACTTTTATCGCAGCAGTAGTTGGGGAACTTATTAGATGTGAAAAGTCAATCAATGCAAAGGAATACATTCGAATATTAGAAACAGGACTGTTACCAAGTATCCAGACGCTGGGAATATCTCAGAACATTATTTTTCAAAACGATAATGGTTGAGAACATGTCTAAAAGGATTGATCTTTTTAAGAAATCAGTAGGGAATACGATTTCATCCTAAGCATTTATTAAAGTTAATTTCTTGTTCTGTGTTATTAGTCTCGTTTAAGTTTCCTTGTTCAAGTTTTTTTTGCTCACGAGTATATATTATAAAACTATTGTATTGAGATGTGGGAAGATATTGTTCTTTATAACATCTGTTAGAAACGTAGAAATTGTATGTGTTGTTTAGTCAGAAGATATGTTATTGACGTATAAACTGAGTTATGTTGTATCAGAGAGTTATCACACGGGTATATATTACAGTTCATATTTACATAAGGTATCATTTTTTTATCAGAAGAATATTATATCTTTCATACCTTTCTTTCATCAAGAGTTATTTTATCTTCACTGCTGAACTCCGTGATAAAACATGAAATGACCAGCACCACCCAATTGAGACATCTGTTCGTCCTTCTTTTGTGAAACTACAGAACAACACTTTATATTTTTAAAATATAAATTTATTTCAGTTGTCTCAAATGGTCTTCACAGGGTGTACATTTCTTGTCTAAATGTTTATTCTACTCAGCCTCGATTCCTGGCCGTCTGTTCATTCCCGTGACCAGGCTTCAACTCTCTGACTGAACTTCCCGACCTCTTTACTTCAGTTCTGTTACACATCATTCAAAAGGCACGTATCCCTTACGTGTGACCTTTCCACGTCTGCCTGCCCAAGCTTATTTTGTTTATATTTAACCTAGCTAATTTATATAAACATCTTCAGCTTAAACCCATTGCCACATTTTATTTTATAAACAATAAATAACTCCCAAAATAAACTATTTAAGAATATTATTGAATAGATAGATAAATAGATAGATCGATAATAATTAATTAACTTTTAACAATTTTAATTATTCAACAAGTGAACTGTTTACTCATTCAGGTAAAAGGGAAATAATCCAGTCGTGACCGATTAGTCTGACACCACGCGGTATTAGAAGGTTGAAACGCTCTACTCCAGTATCAGGTTACCTCGAGTCATACTTGATGATGCGCCTATTGACAATCTACGCTCAAATAAATACGCTGACTCATCATCCATCAATAACTTTTCGTTTGTATCCAATGTCTTCAAATGATGATTTTCCACGACCCAAGCAACCACTAGTTATTGTTGTCGTCATTCAAAATAAAAAAGTAAATATCGAAAATGCAGAACGGCTGTTCAAGGTCAAAGCTGTGGAAAACACTAATTATTGTTGTCGTCATTATTGGAAGTAATCTGAAATCGTTGGGAAAGATTGTAATCAATATTTGCAAGAAGCATTTCAAGCAAAAATAGACAATATCGGCATCTCCATATTCGATCTACAACTCCCTTAACGATAACAGCAGAAAGTTAACAGTGGTTAAATGGTTAACGAGATGGATTGAAAATCTGGGTGTGCAAAGTTTGAATCCAGTTCGTTCCACAGAAAGCACTTTTACTTATGGATGTTAGTAACCGTTACATGATCTGTCAGTACTCGATATTTTTCTAGAAAGAATTCTAACTAGAAATATATCGGGTAAACGAATGTCGACTATAATAATCCGATTCCGTTTGGTCAAGATCAAAGTGTAGTATCTGTTCTTCAGATGCTGCACTTCATTTTCTTGTTCTCTTTCGGTGGAGGAGAAATCCTTAACGACTGAGACAATTTTTATTTTTGTACCTTTTCTCCACGTTAAAAAACGACACTGGTGTCTAACTCTGTCCCGTAGGGAGGCATAGTAAATAGGTATAATAATCCGATTCATGAATGAATGATGCTCAAAAGAAAGAGACGACAACAATAGCATAGAGGTATTGTTTTATATTGTAAGGTTGTCAACAAGAAGACATTTTATACAGTCTTGTAAAATATGTAACGATTTCTTTATTCGCGTTCAAACAGGTTTCGAAATTAGCAGTTCATTTTCAATTCGCGATTTTCGTTGTAAAGTGTTCAATATGAGACAAGGCTGAGTAGTCTTAGACGGGACACGTGACGTAATGAATATAGGACTTGGTAAAATTTAATTGCAAAATACACTCTTTTGTAAGGTTCGATCCTAAGTGTAGGCGAGAGAATAAAATTGCAAATTACTCGAGACTTCTACCCAGTCATGGCTGACCGAACAATAGTATGTTAACCGCCCGTGGATATTTCTTTTTTGTAAATTTTCACACCAAACAAGGAAAAGTGTCACTTTGAAGTAGGGAGCTACTATCGGAGACATAAGTTGCATGGATAATATGAAGGGAGATGAGCAGCAAGATGTTTGTTCACATTACACTTGAACTTCTGAATGTCAGTACAGTTGGGAAAGCAGAATCCCGGAAGAGAGTTTCAAAGTGTAGCAGTTCTGGGGAAGAAACTATTGGAGTAGAAGGCTTTCTTACACCTAGGGATCTCTACTGTTTAGCTGCTTGTCGGCTTTGTCGGGGGTATTTACGCCGAGGGGGTACAAGTGCGTGTAGTTCGTCAGAGCATTCACCACAAAAAATACTTGTAGAAAGGGATGCAACTTTTCGTCAATGGGACAGCGGTTGAAGCTTAGATGACAGTTCAGGACCTACCAGGTTGGCGACTCTTTTTAGAACCTTGTCCAGGAGTGAAAGATTAGTAGCAGATACACCAGCCCAAATGTGACAAAAGTACTCCATAAATAGACGAATAGTGGCCTTATAAAGGTACAGGATACTTTCAGGCGTAAGTAGCTTTCTAGCACGGTAGAGAGAGCCCACCTTCTTGCAGAAGCCTTGGTAAGGCTTGCAATGTATCTGTTCAAACTCATGTTCCCTGTGAACGTTAGGTCGAGGAATTTAAAGGAAGTACTTTCAAGTAATATGTTTTGAAGTGTTCCGTTCGAAATTCTGTGCAGATGCTCGATACATCTTAAGAAGATTTGTGACGTCATCGACGGTATGTTGTGAAAATAACACAGACGATGAAATATTAGTTCAACTAAGAAGAGGTAGAGTTGCTATTTTCATTTTATATACAGAAATCTTTTTTTTTATTGAAAAGATAAATACTGACGAAAATAACGGCTGGATCGTGCACTTATTCCTAGAAACAATCGAAGCGTTCTTCTTTGCTAGTAAAATCATATTTGCCCTTTCTCATCGTATAATCCTCTACGTATTATTCTTTTTTTTTTTTGTGTGTGTGTGTGTGTGTGTGATAATTACTCATTCGAAAATGAGCCGTTGATTTCTCAATTCACAAATGTCAATCTTTAAAAGCGTCTGAACTATCCACCATTTAAGCATTCTGGTGATGGATCATTGAATACTTTGACACATATTTTAAATTCATAATAAACTAAATAAAAAAAAGTAAATATCAAAAATGCAGAAAAAGTGTTCAAGCTCAAAGCTGCGGAAAACACGATCAGAATATAATAAAAAATAACACAAAATATAAATAAATCAACGCAACATATGGGCATATAATCGCTGAATTGTAAAGAAATGATATAGTTGAAATATCAAGAGGAACAGCGAAGCGCAATCAGTTAATTATGGTTATCATCACGTAAAAAAACACTGAAGCAGAAGAAGCAATAGCATATATATATATATATATATATATATATTATGTCAGGTCATGTCATATGCTACTGGTATCATGTAACCCAGTATTACATGCCTCGTGGTCGGGTAACGGGCGACTAAACTGGTTCCCCCACCAGATTTGTTTAGTGAGGAGGGTGGCTAGTCTCCCTGAAGGATTAAAAACAAGACCTTTCAAAGGGCCAATGAACCCTTTTTCGGGGTCAACGGCCAACTAGCAGCTTGTGTGTTTGTGTGTATGTATGTGTGTGTTGGGGTGGAGAGGTCTCCCGTAAGCCATGGTGAAGGCAACCTTTCTAGGATAAGCAAATCTCTGATTTAAAAAAACTATATAGCGGGAGACCAGTACCCGCATTAAACTGGTCTGCAGTTTAACTTGTTTCTGGCTATCTTGCTCTTGCTTGTTGCTGGATCGCAACAGTTTGAACCAAGAGAGAGAGACTTAGCTGGTGTACAAAGCTAAGACTCTGTAACATCATCTGTGTATAGATACTCACTCAGGCATTTGTCTATAAAAATGGCCCTGTGGCGATGGAAGTCATTTTTGGGCTTATGGACTTTAAGTGTCTGAGGAAGTGGCACTCGTCTGACAAGACGTTGCAATCATCATACATATATATCGTGTGTGTGTGTGTGTGTGTGTGTGTGTGTGTGTGTGTGTGTGTGTGTGTGTGTGTGTGTGCATATATAGAGAGAGAAAGAGGTCGGACAGAGACAGAGAGTAATGTGTTGAAGTTTTTAATTATACGTTTCATTGAGATGAAAAGATTCAGTTTAATATCGATACATGGAGAGCTATAAAATCGTAACACCAAATTTCAGAATAGAGAGTCCAATGTATTGCATGCAGAGAACAAATGTAATTAATAACAGATGACATGAAAGCTTAATACAAAACCGGCAATAATTATTTCGACCTAAAACCGTCTCGGTCGGGTGTGCTTTTTTTGTTATCCTTTACGCCCCCCCCATATATATTTATATATATATATGCATAGATGATCGTATTACAATTAGATCACTGTCTGATTGACGTAAATGTACATTTAAATTTAAGATCTTTAAATTTAACGTTATTTCACGCGGTTAATGGTAGCCGAATGGATTATGTCTTCGCTAATCGAGCCAGAGATGTCTCGTGTTGCGAGGTTCAAATCGTTCGACGTATTAATCGTGACACCCTGCACTGAAGATTCCCGAAAGGATGGAACACTAGTGTCTGTAGGTACTTAATTATTATTGTATAAAAATAATTATATATATCCTGTAATCTCTCTCTCTCTCTCTCTCTCTATATATATATATATATATATATATATATATATATATATATATATATATATCCTTTAATCGTCCAATTTTTGCTCTGAAACTACTGGGCCGATTTTGCCGAAATTTTGAAGAGATTTTTTTTACACAGGAATCAGTACTTATCAAATCTCAGAGGCCACTCGAGGATAAGGGTTAATCGGTATACATTAGTCAATGTGATTATAGCGTAGTAAACATAAGTAGTGGAATTTTTGTAAGTTGGATCACTTAGGGGGACGGTTCATCAAGAACTTGTTTACGTTGGACTTGAAGATAATCAGATTGTAGTCAGCTTGACAGCAAGCAAACGGAAGAGAGTTCCATAGATGTGCAGTTCTTAGAAAGAAGTTTAGTTCATGGAATCTACATTTAGGTTTAGGCAAAGAGAAAGAATGTGGACCGGTAGAAGGGTCCTACCATTTTTCTAGCGAACTTGCCAATGGATTTGATATATGTGTTCCATTTCAGATCGGGAGTAAGGGTCAAGCCCAGAAGCTTGTCAAAACATGAAGCCTCCCCAAGACGAGAGTCATTCATTTTATTGATGGCAGATGGGCATCAGCGCGTTGATGATGTAAAGAATGAAGCTTGGTTTGGTTTTAGATGGATTAAAAGTAACCAGCCACCTCTTTCCCTATTGTACCAAGTGCTCAAGATCAGACAATAGAGAATTAGAGAGAACTTGGTCGTTTACGGTCTTTGATGTGCTACCATAGATTGTAGTGTCGTCAGCATAAATGTCTATGAATGATGTAAGGATGTGATTTGCAAGATCATTAATGTAGATTAGAAAGAGAGTTGGGACCAGAATGGACCCCTAAGGGACTTTGGTGAACTACGTCTTATGGTATTCGTTCCATACATAGTAAGGAATAAAAAAATAATAATTGGTAGTTAATGCAAAAATGAGCACAAATCTAACCATATTCAACTATCAGTTTGGCATAAAGAATTCATTTTAAACCAACGGACTAAAAGTCTTATATATATATATATATATATATATATATATATATATATATATATATATATATATATATATATATATATATATATACTAGACTCCCCGTGACCCGTTGGGTAGTATGTTATATGAATTCATGTATGAGCGTGACACTTGTGACGTAAAGAAAATAGTTTGTTTTTTTTTGCATAACAGAAATATTTCTACGAAAGTATATTAAAATGAAAAATCACGGACGGATCACTCAAACATGAAAAAAAATCCTCCCTATTCGTGTAAAGTTGCCTATTTTTCCGAATAATCGCTCATAAATCGAAAATTTAACATGATTTCCCTACGAATCGAATGCCGACAAAAGTCATTTAGCAGCAAAAACGCACATGAACCTACCGATGAGAAATATAAGAATAAAAAACCCATATTGGAATCCTTCAACAAAATTATAGAAATTTAAAATCTAAAAAAAAAAAAATAAATAATTAATAAAACCTGAAGCAAATAAATAAAACCCAAACAAATAAAATAAAATAAAACTAATATTGAAACAGATTAGTAAATGTGTCAACAAATTCACCGTTCTCACACAACTATTTTGTATCTAGAAATGTAAACAAAAAATAAAAAAAGAAGGAAGGAAAGAATGAAAAGGGACGGACAGAGAGTAGTAGTAGTAGTAGTAGTAGTAGTAGTAGTAGTAGTAGCAGTAGTAGCAGTAGTAGTAGTAGTAGCAGTCTTGGCTTTACTACAATTGTTCTTATGTTTGTCAATGGGTTAAAGTTGTTTAGTTGTAAGAAAATAGCGACAGTATAGATGTCGTAAACTGGAAAGTGGGTTACATCACTCGTTACAAGGTCATTTAAGTTTTATAATTATATATATATAGTGGGGTAAAATAAGAGAGAGAAAATGGAAACAACTTTAGTTGTGTACATATGTCACTAAAGGTTTCTTATCTTGCTTATTGATAAAATTCTGAAATAAACAAATATGTTAAACTTCCATGGTTATTTTTAATTTTCAGACGGCAATGCCAATTCTTTGTATGGAGAATTAATATGCAATGTTTTTTTCTGTATATTTTTAAACCTTAACACTATATATTATTTCAAAAGAGATATATTAGGATTAAAAGCAAATTATATCGATAAGAAATTGTTGGTGGCGATGCTAAAATGATTAACGACGCGGACTGGCATCTTGAGTGCGATAAGTAAAAATCTAATCAGTTCCCAACATTACTTCCATTTATGGATGTTGGCAAACTTCATTAACAAAAGAAAAAAGATTTGGGCAAACCAATGCCAAGAAGAAAATCAGGCAGATAAAAAGACGTACTATGCTAGTCTATATGGAATCTATATGGCAAAAAGTATCCATAGATTCCAGTACTCTGCACCTCTTTCAGGAACCTTTGCAAATGAATTTGCGTTATCGTACCAGCCATTTGCCATGTATTTCTCGCTGGCAGTGACTATTCGCCTTCACTGGGATTCGAGTGGTAATAAGTCTCTTCAAGTTTATTGTTCTCTTCTCGCTCATCCAGTAGAGGTCTGGTTAGTGCTTTCTAACCTCGAACTCTCTATCCTCCTTGATCCTTTTACGATTATTTGATATGGTGTCAGTTTATGCCGCCACTACCTCTTGGTGGAGAGGGAGTTAACTCACAATTTTACAGTTTCAGTTTTCTTGATTCCGTGTTGTTTTCCTTTTTTGGGGGGGTTATTTCTTTTACAGTTTCTATGAGTGCAGTTAGCGTTTGTAGTTCATGTTTATTTGCCTCTGCATTCAAGAGTTTCCTTTAATGCTTCAGGCGTTTTCATTTTCTACATTCAAGTGTTTTCTTTAATATTTAAACCGTTTTAATTCTTGATATCCGTTGTATTATCTCAGCCATCCATTTAGTTGCAGTTTCTCCCATTTTTTTTTATTTTTTCGAAGTTTTCCATGATTATTTCTAATGTTCCTATTATTATTGGTATTTTCCTGTCTTTCTTCATTTTTTCATATCCTTGGTAGTTATCTGGCCAGTTCCGTGTATTTTCTTTACTTTATCTTCTTGATATTCACCCTGTGACCTGCTGAAACGGCGAAATTGACGATGTAGCAAAACATTTCCTTCTTGTTATCTATTATGACAACCAGTCTTCTTGCTTGGATGGGTTAATCTTTTTGTATATCCATATCCCTCAGGATTTTGTGCTTTCCGTTTTCAAGAACAGCTGCCAATTTGTGCTTGTACTAGGTGTCTGAATGTTCAAGATGCAGTTGTTTGCATAATTCCCATTTAATCGTGTTTATTTTTATATTCTTTTTGTGCTAGTTTTCTGAATTCAATTATTATGTGGTATATTGTTTTGTTCATTTGTCCACGGTGCCTGCATTCTTATGTTTTATTGATCTTTGCTTTGATGTGGTTGGTTCTAATCGTGTTATCTTGTGCAGCTGTTATTAGGGACTTTGTTTCTCTTTTTGTAGCCATACTCAAGTGTTTTCATGAGTCTCATTCTTTATACTTGCAAATCGTCCGTGTAACTGTTTCTCTTCTTTTTTCTCGTTTATCCTTTTTATTAAGTCCTTTTCATAGTTTCAGTGTCTTTTGCTGTGGTGATTAACCTTTCTGTGTTCTACGTTAAATATTTTCTAGTTCTTTTTAGTGTCATTTACACAAACATTCTATTAAAAACACTAGTCTTTTACCTCCGGTTTTCCTTTTCGTGGTCAGCGTCATCACTTGGGTGTAGTATACGATGCATGGTCATAACTCCCCTGGTCTTCTGGTCTAGATGCCATAGCTCTTCTTGGATCCAGCCTATGAACGGTCCAGAGTACCTTAATATTGATACTGCCTATATGTTTAATTTAATCGTTATCTTGTTCTTCTGAGGCATTCTTTTAGTAATTTTCTCTTTCATTTCTGTTAATTTGATGGTGTCTGCTTCCAAACGACACAGATATTTGTAGGTGTCATGTTCACCTAGTCTCATTTTTGCTTGGTTCCATAGATTTCCTTTGTCTCCAGTTTTCTCACTTATAGCAGCACGCATATTTCTATGTCGAATTCCATTCGGATATTCGAACTGAAGATTCTAGCTGTGTTTATTAGTATTTCTTGAATCATTCTGTTTCTTGCGAAAAGTTTCAAGACGTCTAAATACATCACGTGGTTTAATCTCTCATCCGTATTAGTAAACCTGTATACGGTTTGGTATTTTTTTCTTTTATTATTATATTGTTAAGGTGCGCCATGGCTATGATTAGCAGTAATGGTCACAGGTAATCTCCTTGGAAGATACCTTATTGCATTTTAATCTCTGTTCTTTATTGTCATTTAGCGTTCAGTTCAAGTCACTATGTTCTTATTGCATTTTAAAGCAAATTAATAATATTGTCCAGTATTTTGGATGTTCTCAAGCAAACTATAACGCTTGACAAGAAGATTTTTTTTTTGCGGTTTTTAACTTTTAAATTTAGATGAACATATCTCGGCTCAAACAAAATAACCATCAGAATCAACACGCCTTTACCAACGCAAAATTTATCTCATTAACGTAAAAATCTTGCGTTCTGGTGATGATGAAGTCGGCAAAGGCGTTTGTGATATTGAAGTATTTATAACGCAGGAAGTTGTCGAGATGCTTGAAAAAATGGTAGTTGATAGAGGAAAGGTCTGGAGAGTATGGTGGAAGGGGCAGAGTTTCGTAGCCCAATTCGTTCAACTTCTACAGAGTCGGTTTAGGAACGTGCGGTCGTGGAGGAGAGTTTGGCTTTTTTTTCTATTGACATGCTGGGTGTTGTTGTCGAAGTTTCTGACGCATTTCATCCATTTTTAACAGTATTTCTCCGCCTTAATAATTTCGCTTGCATTAAAAAACTGTAATGGATGAAACCGGTCGCAGACCATCTAACAGTCAGCATGACCTTCTTTTGGTGCAACTCTGGCTTTGGGAAGTATTGTGGAGCTTCATCAGCGTCTAACAAGTGAGTTGAGCGTCGCCGGTTGTCGTAAAGAACCCACTGAATGGGAGATGACACTTCATAACGGCGTTTATTTTGGTTGTCATTTAATCTGTGAAGCACCCATTTATCAATATTTTTTTTTGTTTTTCCAATCTTTCTCAAGTGGTTGGAAATCATGCGTTAACTTAGAAGCAAGTTCTCGAACAGTTGTGCGTGGATTGGTTTCGACTAAGGCTTTTAATTGATCGTTGTCAACATCCGATGGCCGACCACTACGCTCATCACCTACAAGACTCTCGTCGCTGCCACAAAATTTCTTAAACCCCCATTGTGATCTGCGTTTAGTAGTGGTTCCTGAGGCAAACGCTTTGTTGATATCGCGCGCTGTTTCAGGAACTTTTTGGCCTAGCTGTAATTGAAATAAGAAAATTGTGCGAATATGTTTTTTTTTTCATCTTGTATTCAACGTTCTGAAAAGAAGATATACTTTTTTTTAAAACGATTGTAATTTAAACGATTAGATAGAGCGAAAAACGCTCTTTAAAATGATATATAAAGTAAAGGTATTATAACGAAACTTATTTGAAAATACCGTACTTGAAATCAAAATTTAAAATTTTGCAAGAACTTTCTTCTGAACGTAATATCTTCTTCAAGTCCTGTTGCTATTTTTATTTAAGATTTTGTTTGATCTTCTAGGACTTTCACATAATTGTTTTCTTTCTCCCATTAAAAATCGTCTTTATGGACACTCCAACTAATCGTCTTTTATGTGACGAGTGTAGGCAACAATTCACTTACTGTTTGACGTTTGCGTTTCTTGGGTTTTTTTTTAAATAATTAGATATGATTATAATATCAATATAAAATAGTCCCTCTAAAAGTAAAGCCTTCATTTTCTTTTCAAATCGATAAGTTGAATAGCTAGGAAGACGGAAGTGGTACCATTGGAACTAGAATTTATTTTTCTACATTGTCACCGCCATTTTCAATACACTTTTGCCAGCGATGAACGATGGCTGTGCATAGGCGTCCAGAGTGTACTTTGTCATAGGAGTGTTTTCGAAAGTAACGCCCCCTGTATTTTACTCAAAAAGTTAGAAAGCTACAAGACGGGAATGGTACCGTTAAAGCGAACGACATGTTATGTCCAATAGTTTATTTTTCTACATAGTCACCACCATTCTTAATGCAATTTTGTCTAGAAATTCAATCCTGCATGTTTTCTTCTGGCGCGCATTGATGGCAGGGATTGCTTTCTTAGTGTCTCAACTCGTCAATATCTGCAACAGAGAAATGAAACTTTTAAGTCATGAATGCATAATTTCAGTTATCATAACATTGCAATTTGCAATACCTTCTGGTTCATTCAGTTGGAATATAAATAAAAAGCACTATCTTTTAGGCACCTCCTGTATGCTACATTTTAAGTAGTGCCTTCTGAGAAAAAACAACTTAGCATTAATTTTAAACTCCCGATCTGTGTGTGTGTGTGTGTGTGTGTGTGTGTGTGTGTGTGTGTGTGTGTGTGTGTGTGTGTGTATTGATATACTTTTTTTTATAATATTACCAGTGTTCTAATAATGGTTTTAATTTTATATTCATTTTTTCATACATAATAATATTTTCGAGATGCGCAACCACAAGCATCAAAGATGACATTTGATTTGTTTATATAACTCAGTTATGGGAATTATGGATATTATAAAACTTATGGATATTATAAAAATAATGTATATTATAAGAATTATGGATATTATAAAAATTATGGATATTATAAGAATTATGGATATTATAAGAATTATGGATATTATAAGAATTATGGATATTATAAAAATTATGGATATTATAAGAATTATAGATATTATAATAATTATAGATATTATAAGAATTATGGATATTATAAAAATTATGGATATTATAAGAATTATGGATATTATAAAAATTATGGATATTATAAAAATTATAGATATTATAAGAATTATGGATATTATAAGAATTATGGATATTATAAGAATTATTGATATTATAAGAATTATGGATATTATAAACATTATGGATATTATAAGAATTATGGATATTATTAAAATTATGGATATTATAAGAATTATAGACATTATAAAAATTATGGATATTATAAAAATTATGGATATTATAAGAATTATGGATATTATAAGAATTATGGATATTATAAAAATTATGGATATTATAAAACTTATGGATATTATAAGAATTATTGATATTATAAAAATTATGGATATTATAAGAATTATAAGAATTATAAGAATTATAAAAATTATGGATATTATAAAAATTATGGATATTATAAGAATTATGGATATTATAAAAATTATGGATATTATAAGAATTATGGATATTATAAAAATTATGGATATTACAAGAATTATGGATATTATAAAAATTATGGATATTATAAGAATTATGGATATTATAAGAATTAAGGATATTATAAGAATTATGGATATTATAAGAATTATGCATATTATATGAATTATAAGAATTATAAGAATTATAGAAATTATAAAAATTATGGATATTATAACAATTATGGATATTATAAAAATTATGGATATTATAAAAATTATGGATATTATAAAAATTATTGATATAAGAATTATGGATATTATAAGAATTATAGATATTATAAGAATTATGGATACTATAAGAATTATGGATATTAATAGAATTATGGATATTATAAGAATTATGGATATTTTAAGAATTATGGATATTATAAGAATTATAAGAATTATAAGAATTATAGAAATTATAAAAATTATGGATATTATAAAAATTATGGATATTATAAGAATTATGGATATTATAAAAATTATGGATATTATAAGAATTATGGATATTATAAAAATTATGGATATTATAAGAATTATGGATATTATAAAAATTATGGATATTATAAGAATTATGGATATTATAAGAATTATGGATATTATAAAAATTATGGATATTATAAGAATTATGGCTATTATAAGAATTATGGATATTATAAGAATTATGGATATTATAAAAATTATGGATATTATAAGAATTATGGATATTATAAGAATTATAAGAATTATAAGAATTATAGAAATTATAATAATTATGGATATTATAAGAATTATGGATATTATAAAAATTATGGATATTATAGTAATTATGGATATTATAAAAATTATGGATATTATAAAAATTATGGATATTATAAAAATTATTGATATTATAAAAATTATGGATATTATAGTAATTATGGATATTATAATAATTATGGATATTATACGAATTATGGATATTATAAAAATTATGGATATTATAAAAAGTATAGATATTATAAAAATTATGGATATTATAAAAATTATTGATATTATAGTAATTATGGATATTATAAGAATTATGGATATTATAAAATTTATGGATATTATAGTAATTATGGATATTATAAAAATTATGGATATTATAAGAATTATGGATATTATAAGAATTATGGATATTATAGTAATTATGGATATTATAGTAATTATGGATATTATAAAAATTATGGATATTATAAGAATTATGGATATTATAAAAATCATGGATATTATAAAAAATATGGATATTATAAGAATTATGGATATTATAAAAATTATGGATATTATAAGAATTATGGATATTATAAAAATTATGGATATTATAAGAATTATAGATATTATAAAAATTATGGATATTATAAAAATTATGGATATTATAAAAATTATGGATATTATAGTAATTATAAAAATTATAGAAATTATAAAACTCACAGAAAGTATAAAAATATAAAAATAATACCAATTACAAAAATTTTAGAAATAAAAAAATTATGATAATTACATGCATTATATAAATTATAAAATTATATATATTGCAAAAAATCATTAAAATTATCTAAAATCAAAAAACTATACAAAATATTATAATAAATATTAAACTATATAAATTATTATAATTATACAATTACAAAAATCTAAAAATTACAAAAATTTAGAAATCATAAAAATTATAGAAAAAAAAAATGTTTCATCCAATGCCAGTAGGTGCAGTGAAACATGAACAATTTTTTCAGAATTTTCACCTTTTTTTTTCT
The DNA here is from genome assembly GCF_053919585.1 of Euprymna scolopes. Taxonomy (NCBI): domain Eukaryota; kingdom Metazoa; phylum Mollusca; class Cephalopoda; order Sepiida; family Sepiolidae; genus Euprymna; species Euprymna scolopes. The sequence goes on along the minus strand of NC_136484.1, from coordinate 22,090,628 downwards.
AATGCCTGACAATACTTGATGCTCCACCAAAGCTATCAAGGGTATTTTTTACCATGACGCCATCAGATGAGTTGCTTACCACGGCTTAAGAGAGGTCCATCTACCCTCGAGAGAAGGATAGACTGCCCTAGTTTCCCAACTTGCGGGACATACAGCGCTTCGCCTTCCCAAACTATCACCCAGGCTCAACGTTGCTTAACTTCGGTGATCTGGCGAGAACCGGGGTGTCAACGTGATTGTGCAAGATATATTATATATATTATAGAATTCATTGAAATGACAACATTACAGAAATTATTGAAATTCCCAAAAATTATAGAAACTATATAAATCACAAAAATTTAGAAATCATAAAAAATTACAAAATATAAAAATGCTAGAAAGTACAAATATCAGAGAAATTATAGACATTACAAAATAAACAGAATTTATAGAAATTATAAAAAAAATTATAAAAATTATAAAACAATTTTAAAAATTACAGGAATTACAACAGAATATGTGTTTCAGAGCTAGCAGCAGAAGTGCATTGGTGTCAGTACATAGGTGTTAAACGCGGTCAATGTCGGTGTTTGTTATGTTATACAAAAAACAACTTTTCTTCACGAGTATTTTTGTGTTTGTTTTTCGTCATATATCGAAGTATACATGAAGGCATTTTCTGCTTCAACAAATCCAATTCTAAATCAAAGCGAATAACTGAAAAAAAGGCCGACTTTGTATATGCGAAATCTTTGTTCAATTATGAAGTGTAAATCTTTTCTTTTCATTTGTCGCACGTGAACGTGAATTCCTGATGTCATCGTTTCGATTGTTTTGTTTCATGACATATGAAATTTGTTGACGTCATTTGATGCTGATACTGTTTAACGCATACGATTAATTTAATATAAATTGCTATCTATAGATATAGATAGCAACTTATATTAAATTAATCGTATACGTTAATTATACGGCAAACTGAGGTGTGTACGTTTCCCTACAGCATTAGTATATAAGCAATTATATACTATACTAGGGGTTAGCCACTTCCGGTCCGCGGGCCAAATCTGACCTCGAGTAAATTTTGTTTGGCCCGTCACATTACTCTAGGTACGATACAAACGTAAATACACTAAACCACAGTGATAGTTGAGAATATACCGTTCCAAAATTAAAATTCTTATTTAACATAATCGTATCATATTTTATACTTGCTTTCTGTAAACGCATGAAAAAAATATTTACATATTTAATAACATTGTTGTCCCCCATGACAATATTGCCAATACTGTTTAGGATTCTATAAACAGCATAGCTTTTTGGGCCTCACGTCCCAAACCATTGTCAACCTCGGCATCATCCAATAAGAATTAAACTGGGCATAGTGTAACATCCTCTCCGGTGAGGTCACGCAAGGACACCTGATGGTCTTTGGGACACTTCGGCTCGTGATGTCTGGTTCTTCGAGAGGCTGTCACATTGATATTCCGAATTATTCGATGTAGACTTCGTCTGTAAGCAAAAAACGGAAGTTGTGTTTGCAAGAAGGAAAACAGACGACTAAGTTCTATTCTACGAAAAAAAATAATTTCACAAAAATTACAGACTTTTTACACATATGTACACTTAAAGTTCTTAACACTTTTTTTAAAAGTCTCGAGTCTTTCTTCTTCATAGATGTCACTCAGGTGAAATGGAGAGGGGGTCACGTCTTCAGGGAGTGATTATTATTATCTCGAGATTCTACGCCAATATGGAATCTGACTAATTTTCGAGATGCATTGACCTTATATAGTGGGGGGGGGTCGGGGTGAAAAATCTCCAAAGCCAATCAAATTACGACACGCATTTGGGGGGAAAACCCCCAAATGTGGATTGCGGGTGTGCACCTCAGCCATATCACCAGTTTTGTAATCTGGGACCAAAATTAATATCTATTCTCATGATCTTAGAGGTCGTCCCTGTTATTCAGAATGTCCCCGTCTGGAACCAGAACACCTGGCCGGTGTCCTCAGACTAGACAATGTCGACGCTATTATTCTAACATTTCCTGTCGTCTATTTTTCAAATAACAAATATATCTCTGATTTTCAAACAATAAAGCAAAATCTATATATCTATAAAAGTGAACGTGTCTGTGTGTCTGTGTGTCTCTCTGCGTACATTTCCCTACGCAATAGCTCTCTCAATTCTTAGTCTACAAACTCGAAATTTCATATACAGAGTACTGAGATTTGGGAAAATCGATGTGATCGGTTTTCGGCGAGAAATGTGTCTGTTAAGTGGTCAAAGTTCAACGATTTGACCTTTGAGAACTCTGCCAAACTCCTCCGACAATTTTGAGTCTAAGCACTTGAAATTTTAGATATAGGTTCTTTGGACATGGATCTAACTTAATAACTTGATTTGAACCCAATACAATAAATGTTAAGGGGTCATAATAAGGGTCAAAGATAAAAAAAAATTGACCTCTGTGGTCTCTTTAAAATTACTTAGACAATGTCTGGTCTAAACATTTGAAATTTTACATAAAGGTATTCAGAGATAGGGCAAGCTTTTTCATCGGTTTGGGTCGAAATTTTTAGTTACCAATATATAAATGTATGCATGTATGTTTGTATATATGTTTGCATGTCTGCCTAAAACTTTCGACAGAAGCGACGGATTTTACGAAGATCAGTACCGTTTTAAAGTCCGATCTTTCAGACGACAAATATCGTAAAATTGGCTTAAAACATTAATATCTTAACCTTCAACTGGGAACTTTTCTACAGGGGGGTCGCTTTTTTTGCCGATATTTTTTAAAGTCATCCTCTCCTTCCGATTGTCTAGCCTTAATTTAAATAAATGTCCTTTCCGGTTTGGCGGTGATCGTCAGATTTTTTCCCCGTTCTTTTCCTCCTTCGCGGTATGGGTTCAAGCCTGCCTTCCTACAACCATTTCTTTGTTGTTTTTTTTTTTTTGCTCAACATACACGTCCAAACACCCGGACAACGTCGGGCTGAAATGCTAGTATATTTATATATTCCAATTCAAGTCTTTGTGACATCCGCTATTACCCGGGATTAATTAAAACAATCTTAGCATAGTTACTCGATCTTCTTCAGGTCCCTGGGAATCTGAACACCCTGAATTGGGAGCAAAACGCTCCCCTAATTCAATTAGGTCATCAACTCATTCGTTTACTTATATAGGTTGATGTGTTTTTATGTTAAAGCATTTTCTTTTATCAAATTTTTAGAATTATTTTGAACATCGGCAAATATACATTTGAAAAGGGGTATTAATCGTAGACTACAATAAGTTATCCTTCACAACATAGAGCTATATGAAAAACACGTACGTTCTTAAACACGTATGACTGTTTTAACAAAGTCTGGCTACAAAATCTACAGGGTGCCCACAAAGTCTGGCTGCATAATCTAGAGGATGCCCACAAAGTCTGGCTGCATAATTTACAGGGTATCCACAAAGTCATGCTACATAATCTACAGGGTGCCCACAAAGTCTGGCTGCATAATCTACAGGGTGCCCACAAAGTCTGGCTGCATAATCTACAGGGTATCCACAAAGTCTGGCTACATAATCTACACGGTGCCCACAAAGTCTGGCTGCATAATCTACAGGGTATCCACAAAGTCTGGCTACATAATCTACAGGGTGCCCACAAAGTCTGGCTGCATAATCTACAGGGTGCCCACAAAGTCTGGCTGCATAATTTACAGGGTGCCCACAAAGTCTGGCTGCATAATCTATATGGTGCCCACAAAGTCTGGCTGCATAATCTATATGGTGCCCACAAAGTCTGGCTACATAGTATACACGGTGCCCACAAAGTCTGGCTGCATAATCTACATGGTGCCCACAAAGTCTGGCTACATAATCTACACGGTGCCCACAAAGTCTGGCTGCATAATCTACAGGGTGCCCACAAAGTCTGGCTGCATAATCTAGAGGGTGCCCACAAAGTCTGGCTGCATAATTTACAGGGTATCCACAAAGTCTGGCTACATAATCTACACGGTGCCCACAAAGTCTGGCTGCATAATCTATATGGTGCCCACAAAGTCTGGCTACATAGTATACACGGTGCCCACAAAGTCTGGCTGCATAATCTACATGGTGCCCACAAAGTCTGGCTACATAATCTACACGGTGCCCACAAAGTCTGGCTGCATAATCTACAGGGTGCCCACAAAGTCTGGCTACATAATCTACACGGTGCCCACAAAGTCTGGCTGCATAATCTACAGGGTGCCCAGAAAGTCTGGCAGCATAATCTACACGGTGCCCACAAAGTCTGGCAGCATAATCTACAGGATGTCCACAAAGTCTGGCTACATAATCTACACGGTGCCCACAAAGTCTGGCTACATAATCTATATATATGGTGCCCACAAAGTCTGGCTGCATAATCTACATGGTGCTTACACAGTCTGACTACATAATCTACACGGTGCCCACAAAGTCTGGCTACATAATCTACAGGGTGCCCACAAAGTCTGGCTACATAATCTACATGATGCCCACAAAGTCTGGCTACATAATCTACATGGTGCCCACAAAGTCTGGCTACATAATCTACATGGTGCCCACAAAGTCTGGCTACATAATCTACACAGTGCCCACAAAATCTGACTACATAATCTACACGGTGCCCACAAAGTCTGACAGCATAATCTACACGGTGCCCACAAAGTCTGGCAGCATAATGTACATGGTGCTCACAAAGTCTGACTACATAATCTACAGGGTGTCCATAAAGTCTGGCTACATAATGTCTACATGCCATTCCGTTTTCAAAAGATGAAATCGATCGATCGTCGGAGACAAGATTCAAGCACGCAAGCACGCAAGCAGGCAAGAAAGGACGCACGGACGGTCAACATAGTTTTATAATTATTAAGATCAGAATACGGTAAAATTAATTACCTTAGTAGAACAGTTTGGCATCAATTTTGGAGCCTTACAAAGTTGTAAATCCAAATATAATAATATTAAACCTAATTCTTTCAATCATTTCAATTGTTCATAAGATTAAAATTAAATTAAGTTAACATTGCTTAAGTGGTGCTTAATAACGTTAGATAAAATTCACTGAAAACCTCACATATATTTTGAATTTTCAAATGAAGATTATGTTAATCTTATCTTTCTTATGACTCTTTAAAATAAGTCAAAGAAACTAACGTTTGGGAAATATTTTTAATTGATGCCTAATGCCAACTGTTAAAATTTCACAAATGTCAAAAATGTCTATGTTTCAAGAAAAACATTAGATAAGTGAAAATGAGATTAGGATGGACCGAGATTTGAACTTTGTAAGCCAAGTTCAGAAATGGAATTTAGCATTGTTCAGTTTCACATCAAATAGTTTAGATATGTTGTTGTAAAAGGAATTTTAATTGTTCAATTCTTTTTATTTCGACCGGTCAAATGGAATAAAAGAACATCGTCATATTTTTATAACTGCCGTCTTCGTGTCATCATTCTACCAAATTGAAGGTAATGTGAAATCATCGTTATTAATGAACTTTGTATAACCCATCTTAAGTAATGTGTCCCCCTCCCCTCCATCATAAGAAATGTATCTCTCCTCCCCTCTCTTTGTTATAAGAATGATCCTTCCCTGTTATAAGAAATACTCCTGAACTGTAATACGTATAAATGTCTCTCCCTTTCACCATCGTCTCTCCCCAATATGAACATCCAACTATATGACATCTATATATTTATTAAAGGAGTATACTATCTCGGTACAATCACGGTGACACACCGGTTCCCGTTAGATCACCAAAGTTAAGCAACGTTAAGCCTGGTCAGAATTACAATGGGTCACTATTTGGGAATACCAGGTGCTGTATGTACTCTCTGCTCATCTCGGCGTTGTTTCTAGTCGTCTAGTACTTCTCCTTTCCACTAGTTATCTCTTTACAACTGAAATAAGACGGTGCCGATCAGAAGTAGGGTTGGTTATTACGCAATCTTTGTTTCACAATTACACGCGCAGCCACTCATATCCGTGTTTCTCAATGCAGAATGGACGCCATTATTGTCACTCGATCTTTTTACTACTTTTGCAAAAACTAAATTAAATTATAGTCAAAATTGTAACCGTTTGGGCATGTTAGTTGTTTTATCAAATTCTTAATGATCAGTTAATTAGTTTAGGATGAGGATCTTGTACTTGTTAATACGAGAGACGTTCCAGAAAAAATAATGTCGATGTGACAGACACAGTATCCAATGACATACAACCTGATATGACTTTATATGTGTGTAGTCTGACTATTCTTCGCACTAAATAACACAAATTTCTACTTGGACATAAGGGGCTACTGTTTGTTTGTTTCTTTCTTTGGTTTTGTTTTACGGCATATCAACCCTTTTTAGATTATTTAATGCCGAATCCAGTGATTTTGAAGAACAATTTTTTAATAGAGTATATTTGTTTTTAAAGTCGGTTTCTATCTAACCCATAGTTGAGACCCTAACAGGTACTACCACTCCGGGTAAGAGTGGACCTGGGGGCAATGGCAATTAAAGGGTGGCTCTACACTCCCCAAATCCCGCAAGCTGGGGCCTCACCATCGGATATAGTTTAAGGTCATATCCAGGACCTCCATCATCTAGTACTATGCAGTAATTTTGAGACGATGGAATCGGAAAAATCGGAACTTTGTGGATATCGGAATCGGAAAAATGTATACACGTATTTTACAATACCAAAAAACGATTCCTTTAATTATCTTGTTTTCATTTTCTTTTGTGTAAAATAAAATCTTTCACTGCTGGTAGTAATAATAAAATAATAAATATTTATTGATTTGAAACTACCAGTAAAACTAAAATCTATAGATCCCTTCTTTTACAAGTGTGTTTTTATGTTTGCGAAAATATCTGAACATTTAACATGTTTTTATGGTAATCGGAAAAAATAACAACTTTATAGTTAAATATTTAGAGATTTATAAAGAATCGGAATCGGTAATTATATCGGAATCGGGAATTTAGTTCAGAATTGGTAACTGTATCGGAATTGGGAAAAATATTGGAATCGCCCCATCACTATTTAGCAGGCTCACTCACTTGACTATTTGGGGTGTATTTTAAGTAGGATGGCACCCAGCGTAAATGTCTATTAATAGTGACTTCAATAATTCTAGCGGATAGTCATCGATCGCCACTTCCACATTCTTTTGATGGCCTTGTGTCTAACTTGTTAAATTGTACTTTCTATCCTATAACAAATAAATTATAAAAAGTGTAGTATCTGTTAGATATTAGGAAACTGTTTTCCCTGATATTTCTTTAATTTTGGGGAGAAATGTTTACTAATTGTCTCTCCTAAACGCCCTTAATGCACGAGAGATTTCCTGCGGAACTCAGATATTTGCCTTTTCACCTTTTAAGAAAGGATTAGTTTATTGCTAAGCAAACAAGGCGCTCCTACCGGGGAACGTTGATGGGGCTGTTTAGGTATTTTTGCAGGCCAGGGTATCGCTGGCTTTTTCAAATCGCATTTTATTGACTTTGTATCATATATTCTAGCTGTGTGATGGCGATAAATATCCCGAAATGATACTTTTGATGAAGTTGGATTTTACTCTTTTCAAAAACGAGGTGAGTTCCTAGCTTTGTCCACGTGGAGAGGCAAGTAAAAAACAATACACCATCTATGATTGGCTAGACAACTTATACATCCATTCAATGTTCGCATAAATGGTTGGCAAAACAATGGATCGATGACGTCCCTGGGATAGTATTAAAACTAAATTGTTCACTGATTGGACGTAGGTTAGTGTCACTTAGAGTAACAATAACAAAAAAAAGAAGAAAGTAAAAGAAAATATATTACGCGACTCAATTTCCTCATGCCTAACCAAGAACAAAATATGTTAGTTCGCAATAAAGGCCGTAAGCGGCACTTGCAGGTATGGCAGTTTTATAGAGTTGTTTTTTACAGAAAGATCAATTGAAAATAGGCCTAGCGGGAATGATCAAACTTGCTGAACACAATGCGGCTACACAGTCTGCCACTACTTTAACGCGCGAAACATTTGCATTATTTAAAACCGATGATGCTAGAAACTTCTATGCGAGAACTGCTGAACTGGAAGAAAAATGGTCTTATTTCATCTTTTTTTCTCTATTTTCATTCTTAGTAATGTTTGCTACTTACAAAGATACGTCCTCGCTTTTATATAAGAGGTGCTGTTAATCCGCCCATCTGTCTGTCACACTTTAGTTTGAAATGACATTTTGAGAAACGCACAGAGTGAATGGACGTATCACATATTTTAGAGACGTCTAATCATTTCTATCAGAGGATGTATCCATCGGTCCGTATGTCACGTTTAAATACGAAATATAATGTTCGTTGGTCAGTCACATTGAAGTTCAAAATAGTATTTAAATTATTTTCTCACGTTCAAATACGAAATATAATTTTTATTAGTTCGAAAAGATTTTTGTTGGTCTGTCACGATTAAATTCGAATTGACATTTACTTTAATCTGTCATATTCAAGTCCGTAATAGGATAGTTATGCTTTTAAGTTCGAAATATCATCTTCGTTCGTTTGTTATGCTCAAGGCTAAATAGCATATTAACATTTTATTTGGTCTGTCACGCTTAAGTCCGTAATAGGATATATCTTTGATAGTTATGCTTAAGTATAAATATTATTTTCATTTTTCTATCACATTTAAGTCTGAATAGTATGTTTACATTTTATTTGGTCTGTCACACATAAGTTCGCAGTAGGATATACCTTGGATATTTATGCGTGTTCGAAATATCATTTTATTTTGTCTGTGACGATCGTTCTTTATTCAATCACTTCGAAATATTTCTGTTGGTCTATCACGCTCCAATCTATAGTCCCTCCTTCCACATACTGATGCAATTCTCATTATGTATGAGTAAAGTATACCCAAGGATGGAGTACTGTTGCCACATCTGGCCAGGAGTTTCTAGAAGCAGCTTATCCTGCCTTGACAGAGTTCAAAATAGACTTCGTAGCCTAGTGGAGGATGCCATTTTCTCTTCCCTGCAGCCTCTTTTCCACAGAGATGTTGCAAGGCTGTTTCTGCTTTATCGTTATTTGCATGGTAAGTGTTCGTCTGAGCTCCAATATATGCCCCCTTGCCCTGACTTTCACGAAAGCACTCGTCTAGCTGAAACCACTATCAATAATTTCCTCCCACTCTTTATATATGCCTACATCTAAAAGTAGATTCCATGAACAAAGCTTCTTTCTGCACGCCTGTAGAACTGTTCTGTTTTCCTTCTTTCCAGCATACTACGATATGGTTGTCTTCAAGTCCAACATAAACAAATTCTTGATGAGCCGTCCCCTTAAATAATCCAATTTACTAAATTTCCACTACTAACGATTACTATGATATTTTCCCGTTGACTACTGTACACTCATTAATTATTATCCTCTTGTGGCCCCCGGCCTTGATAAGTAGTGACTCCTTTATTTAAAAAAAGGCATGCTTTTTATGAAATCATTATAGCAATTTCGTTGGTCTATCCCGCTTAATTTCGAATTATAATTTGACTTGTTCGGTTACGCTTAAGCTCGAAATAGGATTGTCGTTAAAATAACATGTTTATTCGTTCGAAATGGAATTTGCATCGTTAAACGTGCAATTCAAATAGACGCACCTGAATAATACCTGTTTCTGTTTCTACGTCGCTAATGTATTTGATTCATATTCAAAATCGCTATTTCCTGAAGTGTTTTAGTTTTTCATGCATTTTTGTCCCTGGGGTCACTTCACTTCACATCTTTGAACAAATGCGACAAGTAATCGATACAAATTTTCTCACCTAAATGGTGCACTACGGCACATGAAATCGATCAAATAGTGATAACAACAACCGATTTGTTTTAAATGTTACGACAGCATGTATACGAAACAATTAACAGACTTTCTGCTTTTGTTTAGATCGTTTGCCTCCTATTATATGCATTTTATATACGACCAATTGTCTTACGTAATATATGCAATGTATAAAGAGAGTCAAGAGGCAGACTTGACGCGTTTGAAGATGCATGGACGTAATAGAATCTATTTGCTGAAAACCAGTACTGATTGTTGTTGGTGAGCAATCTCTGATTATGAACTGTATGAGAACAACTAGCTAGTGAGTAGTAGTAGTAGTAGTAGTAGTAGTAGTAGTAATTAGTGATGGGACGACTCCAATATTTTTCCGATATAGTTACCGATTCCGATTCTGTATAAATCTCTAAATATTTAACTATAGAGTTTTGTTTTGTTTTTTGTTAGTTTTTTTCTAAATTATCGTAAAAAAAAAAAAACATGTTAAATGCACAGATATTTTCTCAAACATACAAATCCGGGAGAGAACCTAAGAATTTTAGTTTTAGTGTTAATTTAAAATCAATAAATATTTATTATTTTATCATTATTAACAAAATCAAATAAAAAAGACAATTAAAAGAATCGTTTATGGCATCGGAAAATAGGCACAGTTTTTTTCCGATTCCAAGACTGATTCCAATACCCACAAAAGTTTCAATTTTTCCGATTTCTGATTCCGATTAATTAACTAATACCTAATAATAATAATAATAATAATAATAATAATAATAATAATAATAATAATGATGATGACTAGCGGCATCTGTGAAATTCCACAGCGAACCTTTTCATATTGTGTATATATATATATATATATATATATATATATATATATATATATATATATATATTGATGTTGACCTTCTATGGATGTTCGGCATAAATAGAGAGGCCCTGATATTATTGTAGCTCTTTTGTTATAACTGCAAAAGTATTTATCTAAGCTAGTAGGGACGTCCGGCGTAGGTAGTTCGGTCGTAAAATATGCTTAAATATGATTTTTTTTTTTTTTGATTCATGCAGATTTCGTATATATTACTATAGAGTCAATTTTCTATCGATTCTTATATATTATAAAGTTGTGATTTAAAAATTTTAAAACTATATCGATATGACTTGGGTGCATCAGCTTGAATCGAAACCGAAAACAAAACTTACAGAGAAAAAAAATATATATATATATATAACTTTAGTTTCTTCAGCAATAATCGAAACCGAAACTAAAACTTATGAAGAAATATTGGTAAAATTATTTATATAAAATAGATGACTGAAGTGCCATCAGCTATAATCGAAACCGAAATCAAAACTTATAGAGAATTCTTGATAAAATTATTTATTACAAGAAATGAAAGGACATAACAATTAAACGCCAGTCACTCGGAAGGAAAAAATATAAGCATGACGCACAAAATAAAACACACGCTATCGTATTACTATATAGATAATAACATTTCATGGAATTATGAAAACTGAAACTTTATAAGTGTCACCTCTTCTTGCAACTCTGCCTTGCACCCATCATTTTGTGTGTGTGTGTGTGTGTGTGTGTGTGTGTGTGTGTGTGTGTGTTACCATAAACTGGCGCCACACCAAATAAGTGAGGGAGAGGTCAAAGCTGGATGAGTGCAAATTGGACTGGACTTTGGGGAGGCTTATTGCCACGCGAATTCCAATAAAGACCAATAGTCGCTGCCAGCGTTATATCAATATTAAACAGCACTCCTTGGCCTTCGGGTCCAGATCAAAGTGTAGTATCTGTTCTTCAGATGCTGCACTTCAATTTCTTGTTCTCTGTCAGTGGAGGAGAAATCCTTCACGACTGAGACAATTTTTATTTTTGTTCCTTTTCTCCACGTTAAAAAACGACCCTGGTGTCTAACTCTGTCCCGTGGGGAGGCATAGTAAATAGGTACAATAACAATACAAAGAAAATAGTCATGAAGGGTTATGGATGATGGAAATACATGGAAGAAAGAGCACTATGCAGTCCTCAATTAGAAAAAAAAAACATACGCAAATCCATTCATAAAGTGGTTTGATTTTAAATATTTTTTAATCTGTCTGTCGATATACCAAACGGTAGATGACGCGGCTGTAGCGGTAAATATTTTGTCTCTCATATCAAAGAACATACTGCCGGGCCTTTCGTTTTGGTAATAAAACTTTCCAAAGGCATATGTGATGTTAGGCTGTGTAAGGTGTTAACTTTGGTCAAACTCGCCTGTTCCTCCTTTCAACGGAATATTTCGATTCTCAATACTTGTCGAAGACATTAAGTTACAAAACCTGTCTTTAAACACTGACAGGCACATCAAGTACCTTCGTGCGAAGTTTCATAAAAATATGCCCAGCCGTTTTCGAGTCCATAGGGAACGAAGTTATACAAAGACACACAAACAGGGAAAGTTCCTCTTATATAATACTAGCGGGGGTACCCGGCGTTGCCTGGGTATTTGAAGCAGTGTGTGCTGTTAAATAAAAAAGAAACCTAGGGGGTAGGATCGAACCCGTTACTGAAAGATGTTTGAATCAATTTAAGTAAGAACCAAATTGACAGGTGCGTGCACGACGTAAGCAATAGCTATTCAGCAAATGAGGTGTGTTTGTTATAAGCGAAGTAAAAAAAGAAAACAACGTTAAAACTTAAGCGAAGGGGGTAATCAAAACATCGAAAAAAAAACACAAAAAAAAACTAACGTAAGGCAAACCAACGATGTTAGATGTAAAAATCGAAAAAACAAAAACGAAAACAGACAAACGAACACGTGAAAAATAGCTTAAATAAGCCTGTTTCGATATTAAAATTTAAAAAATCGGTGGGTATCCGGGTGTTTTGGGGTGTGTGGTCGGGGGTGGTAAAAAAAACAGAAAAACGAACGTTACGTGAAAAATGGCTTAAATAATACTGGTTCAATATTTAAATTTAAAAAATCGAAAAAAAAAAAACGACATCTCACACCACGATTCGAACCGAAAACGTTCAGATAACGAACCAACGGGCTAAGAAACTGAGCTAACGCGACGTACATGAAATTTAGTCAGTTGTTCAACTATTTAAAGTAAATTAGGTCATGACTTCGTCTGACGCATGCGTAGAACCGGTCGTCGTCACGATGGGACCGTTTTTGTTGACCCCCCCCTGTCGAAAATTGTCGATTTCGAGGTGAAAAAATTAACGTTTGGGGCCAATTTTTCGATATTTTTCGAGCGAAGGATGGAGCTTCAATATGATACCGAGTTTGTGAATTTTCGTCGTGCCTGACGAAAGTTTTTAGCGGATACACAAACACACATACAAACGTACAAACATACAAACATACATACACACATTTTCGCTTTTATATATATAGATTAGATATATTAAATCGAAAATTGGCTAATAAATACGAAATCTGCATAAATTAAAATATGTTTAAGCGTATTTTACGACCAGGCAAAACTAACACTCCCGGTAGTACTATAGTTTTTAAAAGTTAATTAAAAAAATACATTTAGATTTAAATCGTTACAGACAGACAATTTCCAAACAATTTTATTGTATAAACTAGCAAATATCGTATCCCGCCATTTCCCTGGAAAAATATGAAATACTTATTTTAATTTTAAAAAAAATTAAATGAAAATCAACCGTACTGTATGGAAAGGAAATACATCCTGACAGACAATGACAGACAATGACAGAAACCTGATATGATTTTATATCAGATGTTGAAGCATTTTATCTCCGTTACTTGTGGTCTTCACGGCTCAAACGTCAATAAAAAATACGGAGATCGATATGGAGCGCATCAATATTTTGAGCTGAGTTCGATGTTTCTGTCAATATCGTCCTTCAGTCATTTCGTATGAATCAGATGATTCTATTGTCGACATTGGTTTCCCGCTATCAGAATAGTTTTTAGAAAGGGACTGGGTACTAACAGGAGAGACTAGGTGAAGGTTGCCAACATCCTGAATGAAAATGTTTCCGTGGAGCGAACTGGACTCGAACTTGGCACATCCAGATTTACAGTCCATGTCGTTAATCAGTTAGTCACGACCAGTTTCCTCTGTCAATCCATATAGGTTTCAGTTTGTCCAATGTTCTTGTCTGTGCAATTATTACAAGAACGTTAAGCTTGAATCCGTCACAACTGTCCCAAGATTCGTGAAGATGTTCACGATGTCCGCCTTCAAGCCTCTGACTTTGGTGCACTGTTGACCATACGAATATTATGGATAAAATACTGTGAAAATCAAATGTGGATAACATTACAGATCAGCACAGTGTAGTATCTGTTCCGATGCCACACTTCACCTTTTCTGGAGAAATCCTTCATGACTGTGACAATTTTTTATTTTTGTTCCTATCCAGAGTGCCCCATTTTTGGGGAGCTGGATTTTTCCCACATTATAAACCGACCTTGTGTCCAACTCTGCTCTCGTGGGGAGGCAAGTAATTAAGAACATTACAAAACGGGAGTGATAGAAGAAAAATAATAATCAAATCAGACATGTTTAAAATTCAAAACAATAAAGAAATACCCAAATCACAATATTAAGCACAAAAATACATACATCTGATATTAGGCAGACTCGAACGTGGTCTGGAATTTGCAATTAAAATTTTATTTCAATGCGCGTTGAAACTCAAGATTTTAAAAGACTAGCATTTCAGCGCGGCGTTACCCGGGTGTTTGGAGGTGTATGTTGAGCAAAAAAAAAGGTGGGCAATTTTTTTAAAATTTGACCCCTATTATGACCCCTTAACATTTATTGTTTGGGACTCAAATCAAGTTATTAAGTTAGATCCATGTCCAAGGAACTTATATCTAAAATTTCAATTGTTTATTCCCAAAATTGGCGGTGGAGTTTGGTAGAGTTCTCAAAGGTCAAATCGTTGAACTTTGACCCCTTAACAGCCAAATTTCTGGCTGAAAACGGATTACAAAGATTTTCCCAAATCTCAGTACCCTGTATATCAAATTTCGAGTTTGTAGACTGAAAATTGACAGAGTTATTGACAAACTTGATACGCCATAAAAGTATAAACCTATATTTTTCCCACAACTGTGGATAAACTAATAGATTTTGTTTAATTCATAATAAAAAAAGACTATAAAATAAAATATATGTTTTGCATAAATGTTAAATAATTTCTAAACTATTGATATTCTGTTGAATAGATGAACCAAGCCAAACTAAACCATTTTTAGTACAAGGATCGAAAGACGAACATTGAATAGAAATTTAAAATATGGTTTATATTTGTGTTCGTTAGAAACCGGCATCATTGATATTTTAATAAATGAAATAGAATTTACTTTTAGCTTTAAAGGTAAAAATATATATGAACTCAGGATTTAATTAAAAGTGACCTATGAGATTGCAGATGGACATTTTTATAAAATTTTTGGGATGAGAAATAGAAATACAAAAATAGGCCGGTTACTGCGGAGTTACTTCATCAAGTCAAATATAAACACATTTTTGTTGAGTTGTCCTCTTAATCATTCCTTGCAAAACTCACACCAGTATTACCAATTATCTTGGTGTTTTTACTGTACATCTGACACTCTTTGACTTCTGTCCTCCATTGGCATTTGAGTTGTGACTATATTATGCATTATTTGAATTAATCGGACTAATGTTCTTATCTACAGTGCTATTTGCATAACGTTTCGGTCGGTGTAATCTGCGACCTTCTTCGAGTGCATAAGTCGACATGTTTAGTTAAAGAAAATGGGAGGTGGTAGCTCTACACTCTTGATTTCTATGGCGACTTAGACAATTGAAGAAGGTCGGAGGTTACATCGGACGAAACATTGTGCAAATAATACGCAAGATGACAACAAAAGTCCGATTAAGCTAAACAATAAAAGTAATGTGCTCTCATCTCAAAATTCCACAACTCTAATGTATCTTAGTTAAAAAACAACATCTTTTTATATACTCAGTTAGTGATGAAAGAGAGAGGGGGTAACGAACGCCGACTCACAAAGAGAGAGAGAGAAAGAAAGAAAAGCGCAAATGCACGTCTGAGTCCGAAACTTGAGATTTTGACATTTAGAGATAGAAAAAGTCTATCAAGTTGAAGTAAGAAACTTACTACAAATTCAAACGTAGAATAAAGTTTCTTTTGACACGGGTACTAAGTAAATGCATGATTATAATAATTTGGATGGGCAAACGTGTGGTTAAAAATAACCACGATAGTTGATTCTGATAGTCTACTAAACCTAATTGTGAAGTAGGGGTAAAAGTATGAGGGAAAATCAGTCTAAAACTTCTGAAAGAGGAAGTGTGTTAAGGTTAGGGTTAGGGTTAGTGTGTTAATGTGGATATCAGTATTTCCACTAAATCACAGCGTGGGTTTATCGTGGGAACAAATGAATGTGTAGACATTAATATTTCTAATTAAATTAAATATTATATGCGGAATCTTTTCGAGATAAAATCCATACAGAAATGCATATTTTGTGTTGAGAAATACACGCTTTAAATATATCAACATTAGGTAAAGAATAACAGTTATCCAAAATGGCCGTCTTAGTTGGCCTATATTCAGTAACTTTGCCTTATCCTTACATATTTAAAAGGTGTATTTCTCAATATTATTTCGAAGAGATTCCTCATATAATATTTAACAAAAAAATAAAATAATACATATACTATTTTTTTTGTGTGTGTACAATAAACTCACGCCGTGATTTAGTGACATTACCCAGTATTTTTTAATCAATAAAAGACAATATTTTTCAGTTAAACGTGATGGATTAATAGGTGTTGGGATAATAAAAGGAACGTTTTGAATAGACAACAAAAAATATATTAGCTTAACGTAGTAGTGGTCCAATATAAATAAACATTTACTTATGAAAGTGGTGGTATAATGTCAAATGTTCATAGTTGATATGAAGTAATTCGTTTCTAGAAAGAAATAAAAACTTAGCTCAAGTTCCATAAATCTATTCAGTAGAAAGTTAATTAGCTCAGCTAGTAGAGCATCGTATACCAGTGTTCACGAATGGTGGCAAATGGCGTCAGTGTGCGTTCGTAACGTTTAGCCATACTGATGAGTCGTTAAATGATGAAATATCCCATCTATTAATAGCTATATATCCGTTAACATAGTGCATGATACTAGAGTAGTTATTACACCTGGTACACGTATAGAAGTTTGTTTTTAGCTATATCGACAAGTCGAGGTTCCTGTCTATGCGACTTGTTCAGAGACACTAGCATGTTGTATATATCAAACCTCTGTTTTATGCTAAAGACCAATTTGTGTTAATTTGTATATACGCGAATATATGTACTCCCATCCCGTTGTTCAAACGTTAGTGAGTAAAACACGTGCTTTTTACGCCTTGGACGAAACCTTTTCGCTTAGTGGCTGATATTGAGAAAAGAAATAGTAATCGGACAACAATTCCACATTTATTCTACGGAGTGAATTTTTTTTAATCCCCTATATAATAAAAAAAAAATCAACAGTAGGTCATCAGAAATGATAATAATAATTTTTATATTATAAATTAAATTACCAAGGTTATATATGAATATTTTACTGTTTAGATAAATAATGAGCATATATATATATATATATATATATATATACAAACACTCACTATATAAATATAGTGAGCGTATATATATATATATATATATATATATATATATATAGTGAGTGTATATATATATTTATTTATAACTATTTCTTTTCTATAATAATTAAATACCTACAGACACTAGTGTTTCATCCTTTTGAGAATCTTCAGTGCAGGGTGTCACGATTAACACCAGTCGAACGATTCGGACTCGGCAACACGAGAAATCTCTGGCTCGATTAGCAAAGACCGTATCCATTCGGCTACCATTAACCGCGTGAAATAACGTTGAATTTAACCATTTTAATTTTAAATGTTCATTTACGTAAGTCAGACAGTGATCTAATCGTTATAAGATGACCTATGCATAAGAGATAAATTGACCGACTTTAATTCAACTGAAAGTGCTCAACGATAAGAAATAAATTTCTTAAAGGAGCTGTCATAATTTTTTTTTTAATATAATAATTAAATACCTACAGACACTAGTATTTAATCCTTTCGGGAATCTTCAGTGCAGGGTGTCACGATTAACACCAGTCGAACGATTCGAACTCGGCAACACGAGACATCTCTGGCTCGATTAGCAAAGGCCGTATCCATTCGGCTTCCATTATATATATATATATATATATATATATATATACTGGTCCTAGTATTCCTGATCCTATATATGCACACACACACACACACACACACACACACACATATATATATATATATATATATATATATATATATATAGTGCCACTTAAAAGTATTGGATGCATTACATTTTTCTTTATAACTTTAATTAGGGTTCAAGATTTTACCTAAAATTTGGTCAGTATATTCCTATTAAATTTACTATTATTAAAACAATTTACAAAGTCCTTATTTCGCAGAGTTTGAAAGAATGCTATTATTGTTATTCTTCTTATCAGATGACATAAAGAAATCAACAAATTATATCTGTAGCAATGCTAGAATTTGCTAGTTAAGACATTTCTGACAACGGTTCCCAATGACTGTACAACAAATGCTCACAGCCCACTCGGGAATGCTGATCACGCTGTGATAATGGTAAAAATCAGCCTAAATTCTCACCCTAAAACTGAAGACCCACTACTCAAAACAACGAGGTATTACAAAAAGGCTGATTGGGAAGCCATCAGGGAGCTCATCAGAGATGCCCCATGGCAAAATATCTTTACTCTTCCAGCGGAACAGTGTGCAAATGAGACCACTGAATGGTTCAAAACTGCTATTGAAACACATGTTCCCGCACGGAAATTCTATAGCAAGCCCCACTCTCCCCAATGGTTTACTTCTGCTTGTGCAGCTGCCATATGTCAAAGGTAGCATGCGTTCCGCAGATTCAACCGACATAAGTCCAGCTCAAATAAACAGAAGTTTATAGAAGCTAGAAATAATTGTAAGAGAGGGATAGAGACAGCTAAGACAGATTACTCTGAAACCACCAGAAAGCGCATCGAAGCACAGAAATTAGGAACCCGGGATTTTTGGAAAATCTACAACAGCGTAGTTAATAATGGACAGTCAACTATTCCCCCACTAACAAACAATCATGAGGTTGCTTGCACGGCAACTGACAAGGCTAATCTGCTTGCCAGTCGGTTTGCTTCAAACTCCACACTGAACTCGGTACACCACTCACTCCCCGATTTTCCTCTGCGAACAGACGCCACACTAGACAATTTGAAAATCACCCCTTCTCAGGTACATGCTATTATAAAAAAACCTAGACACCTCAAAAGCATGTGGACCAGATCTCATCCCGGCTGTGCTATTAAAAAAATGCTCTGCCGAGGTTGCTCCAGTTCTGTCCAAACTTTACAATAAATGCCTTAACGAATCTTGTTTTCCCGACTGCTGGAAAACCGCCTCTGTGGTACCAGTCTTCAAGAATTCTGGTGAAAGGACTGACCCACTAAATTATCGCCCCATTAGCCTTCTCCCGCTTTTCGCCAAAATATTTGAGTCCTTAGTTAATCAAGCCCTAGTCCAGCACCTAACAGCTCCTAAACTCCTGACTGACAAACAATATGGATTCAGGCAAGCCCGTTCAACAGCAGATATCTTAACTGTAGTTTCTGAACGTATATACCGTTCATTGGATAAAGCAGGGGAGGGTAGAGCGGTGGCCCTTGATATATCTAAGGCTTTTGAAAGGGTATGGCACGATGGTCTTCTAAGGAAAATTAGATCATATGGAATCACTGGAAGAATTCATAATGTAATTATATCCTTCTTAAGTAATAGAAAAATCAAAGTTGTCCTCGACGGTCGTACATCCAAACAATATGACATAAATGCGGGAGTACCTCAGGGGTCTATCCTTGGACCTCTATTATTCCTGATATTCATAAATGACCTCCCTGATAAAATTGTTTCGGAGATGGGTATATTTGCCGATGACACCACTCTCTATAACAGATATGAGGGGAAAACAAATGAACACATATCCAAGGAAATGGCAGAAACACTAGAGGATGACCTCCAATCCGTAGTGGAATGGGGACAAAAATGGTTGGTCACATTCAATGCTGCTAAGACTAAGCTTGTTTCCTTCAATAACTACAAGAAACCTTCTCTACCACCAATAGCAATGGCCAAGAACACATTGCCTGAAAGTACTTCTTTTAAACTCCTCGGCCTAACGTTTACAGGGAATATGAACTGTAATAGATACATTGAGAGCATTGCCAAGGCTGCTGCAAGGAAGGTTGGCTCCCTCTACCGTGCTAGAAAACTACTTATGCCTGACAGTATCCTATACCTCTATAAGGCAACCATTCGCCCATGTATGGAGTACTGTTGTCACATCTGGGCTGGTTCATCTGCTGCTTGTCTCTCGCTCCTGGACAGGGTTCAAAAGAGAGTCGCCAACCTGATAGATCCTGAACTGTCATCTAGGCTTCAGCCTCTGTCCCATCGACGAGATGTTGCATCCCTCTGCCTGTTCTACAAATACTTTAATGGTGAATGCTCTGACGAACGGCAAACACTTGTACCTCCCCGACGTAACTACCCCCGACAAACCCGACAAGCTACTAAGTCTCATCCTGTTACAGTAGAGATCCCTAGGTGCAAGAAAGCCTTTTACTCCAATAGTTTCTTCCCCAGAACTGCGGGTCTTTGGAACTCCCTTCCTGGATTCTGCTTTCCCAACTACAATGATATGCAGAAGTTCAAGTGTAATGTTAACAAACATCTTTCTACTCTTCTCCCTTCATAATGACCCCGCTAATTAAGTCTCTAATAGTAGCCCCCTGCTTCAAAGTGGCACTGTGCCTTGTTCGGGGTGAAAATTGAATTTAAAAAAAAATGAAGTGAAACCGTAATTTATTGTAGTTATAAATTGCCAAATAAAAAAAATGAAAAATGTTGGATATGTAAAAAAAAAAAAAAAATATGTACATAAAAACAAATAATATTTCAGCTTATATGAAAATTCTCTCAAGTTGATCAGAAATGGGAAAATAGTTCTTTAGAGAGAATGGAGTACCAAATAAGTCCAGCGTCATGATGCATATAATCAGATTGGAAAGCCTTCAAAACAGCTGAAATAATGAAAATTGTTTTTTTCCGGACAGTGCAGTAGCCCAAAACGAAGTCGGTCTCCAGTTAAGTGGGACCGAGCAATAAAAAGAGAGAAAACCAGTATGAGAACATTCATCATCGGCTTTATTAGAAAAAGTGATTTCAGATTAAATTTTTAAGAAATTAAGATCAGGCTAAGCGGGGAAAAAGTCAGTCCGTGTAAGCTCGTATTATTCTGATTGGAGATTGTCTAGACAGAACAAAACAGATCTTTCTATAATGTGTTAAATTCGATTTCATTATTTTAAAAAAAAGTTGGGGGAGTGAGGATTATAAAGTTTAAAGTGTGGCAGAATCTTAGCTTATTAAGGCTGTCGTAGAGTCATGATGATGATAAAGATGTAAATAATAATAATAATAATAATAATAATAATAATAATAATAATAATAATAATAATGATAATAATAATTTAGTAATTATACTAACAAATTTAGTAATAAGGATAAAAATTTAGTAATAATGATAAAAACGATAATAAAGATGGCGATAATAATAATAATATTTATAAAGCTACTTCTGCTAAAAAAATTAGTAATAGAACTAAACATAATAGCAGTAACAGTGATAGTGACACGAATGATGATGCCAATCATATACAGATATTGATAAAAGGTATATATATATATATATATATATATATATATATATATATATACAAACATACAATACTTACCCACATGTATACATACATAAACACGCAAGTAGATATATATATATATATATATATATATATACAACGCACAAAACATACATGCACATATACATAGAATATAAAAAACTACACATATTTAAATAAATATATATACATACATATACATAGACACACAAACGGACAATTATATACACATATACAAATTATAGTAGATGCAACTACCACTACTATCAACACCACCACTACAACCACCACGACTACTACTACTACTACTACTACTACTACTACTACTACTACTACTAATAATAATAATAATAATAATAATAATAAAAAAATGCCTAGTGAAAGATTAGTAATGCGCCTAAAGAAAATTAAAAATTACAATGCCGGCAAAAATAAAGACCGCACTTGAAATTTTTCAAAAACTGCACATTTAAGCTAAATTTAATGTTAGTGCTTAAACAACCTATACCTCATTTGATTCGACTTTTATTCCTGTATGATTTTACCTGTTCATATTTGATTTTTAATTGAAATATTCTAGTGTTCACGTCAATTAAAAAAAATAACTTCAAATTGAAGAGGCAAAAAGAAAGTCTGCGGCAACAAATTCGCTTAAAACCAGCTTAAATTATCGCCCCTAAATCAGTTTAAAATATCCACCAACAGGCAACAAAGCATCTCTAATCGTAATCGTTGTTGTTCCAGATTATACAACGTAACATTTAGTCCATATGCCACGACTTTCTCTTAGCGATCATCCCGAGCTCAAGTTCCTTGCCATTTGATTGACCAAATATTGGCTTTTGGGAAAGATTAGTGATGTTTCTTTGGGGGATTTAGATGGTATCTTTTTTTTTTTTTTACACAGTGATAACCACTTATCAAGGCCCAGAAGCCACTCAGGAATAAGGGCTATTGCAAGTACATTACGTTAGTGTGGAGATTTGATGAAGTGTTTACTTAAGGGGGCGGTTCATTAGGAATTTGTTACCGTTGGACTTGAAGACATCCAAGTTGTAGTCCGGTGGGAAGCAGGCAGACGGAACAGAGTTCCACAGGCGTGCAGTTCTAAGAAAGAAGCTTTGTTCATGGAATCCGCGTTTTGATTTAGGCACAGATATAGAGTGGGGGAAATTTTTCACAGTGGATTCAGCTAGACGGGTGTTTTTCGTGAAAGATTGGCGAGGGGGGACCAGAGATTGGAGTTCAGACGAGCACCTGCCATGGAAATAACGATAAAATCTCAGTTATATATATATATATATATATATATATATATATATATAAAACGTAAGTATCAAAAGTAAATATGTACATAATTAAATAGTAATTTTTCAGTGTAAATATGCATCGGTTTTACATAGGGAAGGATTAATGTGATGAAATTTCAAACAGTAATAATTATCTTTTACCTGGTTTTAACTTTTCATTATTTCTATTGAATTAGGCAATTTTACATTTAATGGAAGGGTATGGATAAAACAAACGTTGAAAATAATTTCAACTTAGAATAGTTTAGTTTATAATGAATATTATATAAGGATTATAGGACTAGTTCAATTTCAATTTTTTAAAATGAACAGTTATTTACGAAAGGAATAAATATGTATTATATTAAGTTGAGTTTATTATATAAATAACATTAATTTCTTTTTTTTACACAGTGATCACCACTTATCAAGGCCCGGAAGCAACTCAGGGATAAGGGTTATTGCAAGTACATTACGTTAGTGTGGGGATTTGATGAAGTGTTTACTTGAGGGGGGTGGTTCATTAGGAATTTGTTAACGTTGGACTTGAAGACATCCAAGTTGTAGTCCGGTGGGAAGCAGGCAGACGGAATATGAGTCAAGAATGCTTGAAGGGGAATTGTATCTGATTAAACCTAAGGTAGGTTTACTATTAAAATTTTACGATTAGCATCTGCTGGAGTTCATAAATAACTTCTTGCTTTTAATTTGGAACCTAAATACGAAATCTTCAGGAGTATGACTGAGTTCTGATAAATTAAATATGGCGCAAAATAATATTTCCTCGAGGATGGTGAATCGGTCGAGCTGTTACGAGTTCGATCCTTCTCAAAAGTTTGGCCATGCTGAAGACAGATAATACCGAGAAACACGTGTCCATGAATAACTTTTATGCACGAAAAAATATTTATTAAATCTTCTCTTCTCTATATAAATAAAATGAACTCATTTTCCCCTCCGACTTTGACCTTAATAGGATTAAAAATCATGACATTACATACAAATGTAATGCGTACAGACTGTAGCACATTATCTGGGGTTTGCTATAGGCCTATTACCTCTACAGTCCCTCGACAATAGTACATTCCTATATTTTTTCCGGTGATTACTATTATTGTTGTTTTCTTTTTGCTTTTTTTCATTAGTTTAAGACGCAATCTGCGAGACTAACCGGATTTTACTTCCGGTTTTAACGACTCTAACCGTAAAATCTAACTATGACCTTTATTCATTAGTACTTTCAACTCTTATTTTTACACAAAGATTACAACGCGACGATATCATGAATTCACTTGCATTACACTTAAATTAAAATTAAAACAAATAAATTCATTTAGAATTCGAGAAAACAAAAACATTCATTTGGAATCCAAGTGTGATGTGACTACTGAAACTAAACCAAAACAAACTTCACTGCGGAATTGATATTTGACCTAATTCACTTTTTAGTTATTCATAACGTTTTTTTATTTTTTATTTTATTTATTTTATTTTTTTTGCGCTTTCGCCTAAATGATTTCGCCTCAATGATTTCGCCTCAATGATTTCGAGCTCCCCCTTCAAACTTTTTGGGGATTTTTCAAACACACGGGCACCGCCGGACTGTTCGTATTGCATCACGTTCATATTTTTAATTGTTTTTGTTTACACGATTTTTTTAATAGTTTTAACATTGTTTTTATAATATTTAAACAGGGTTATGACTTCGCTTTGTTTTCATTTTACCAACCACACACGCCTCTAAAAACCAGGGCAACGCCGGGCAACGCCGAGTACCCCTCGCTAATATTTGAATAAAATATTCAGATGCTTAATAAATAAAATTTTACCTCCCAAAAAAAGAGGCGACATAAAAAAATACGTCCCAAATAAAGGGGGTGACGTAACAATTAAATACCACAGAATCGCTAAAAAACTAAACCAATCAACAATAGATTTTACCTTGAAAAGCGATAAAAATTGTGCATAAAATTTGACGAAGTATCGAGGTTTCATGGTAAAACATCAAACTGTCGATGGAGCTGTTACGAGTTCGATCATTGTCCAAAGTTTAGCCATGCTAAAAACGGGTGATACCCCCAAACACTTATCCATGGATAATTTTAATGCACGCAAAATATTTAATAAATAAAATGTAATAAAATATATAAATGTTTAATAAATAAAATTAACATATATATATACATATTCTACACAAAGAATTGTCTGATATATAATCTCACCTGTCTGTTTAATGTATGTATCTTTGTACGTCTGCCTAAAGCTTTCGATAAATACGACGGATTTTCATGAGATTAGTATCGTCTTGAAGATCGACCCTTCGGACGATAGATATAGAAAAATTGGTCCAAGACATTAATTCCTTCACCTTCAACTGGGCCCTTTTCTACAAGGAGGGATCGCTTTTTTCGCCGATATTTTCAAAAGTCATCTTTTCGATGTACTAGCCTTAATTTAAAACTTCGTCACTTCCGGTTTGGCAATGAACACAACGGCGAAGACGTCACACTTTTTTTCACGTTCTTTTCCTCCTTCTCAGTACGGGTTCGAGCCTGCCTGCCTGATTGCCTGCCTACTACCACTTTATTTTTTTATTATATTTATTTATTTTTATTTTTGTGCTCAACAGACACCTCCAAACACCCGGGCAAGTTTTTCAATAAGTATATGTTGTTATCGGTTTATGAATTTAATCTTTATCATGTTTATATATTTTTCAGCCGGCTATGCTAGTTAATATTTTTATTTTCCATTGGTTTCCTTTGTCATATTTCCCACAAACATTTAAGTAAGAAACTGCCGAGAAAAAAGGGGTCCCTTTCTTCATAAACAATCTTGTCACACACACAAGACGAGTGCATATGTCTTTGCGTACATCTGATAACCACTCAAACTGAACAAATAGCCGTGGGAAAGCCGTGTCTTTGCCTGCTCTTGTCCGCCTTCGCGATTATGACAAATACAAGATGAGTTATTTTAAAAATATCTCCTCCGCTCTAACACAACATCACCCTTGCTTGCAACTGAATTTCAGAAAAAAGAAGAAAGAAGTCCGCCTCCCACGCTTTAAATCGAGCGACTAACATAACACCTTTTATTGCAACTGGCATAATGTAATTGACTCAGCCGATTGTGTTGACCAACCTCCGAGCGAACTCTGAAACCTCGAAGCCACAAAGAAACTTCCTTTCTTTTGCTGTCCACGACGTTTATAAAAATATCAACTACAAGAAAAGCGCACGTCTCCTTCAAGTGGTCGATAGCAAAATAGAATCTATTTTTATTCGTTTAATTTCTCGTTTTTTTATCCCTCTCTTTTTCTATTCTTCTTTCTCCCTCTCTCGCGCGCGCGTCCCTTCCCTCTATCACTACTTCTATCTATCTATCTATCTATCTATCAATCTCACAAACTTGTGATATTTTTTAAATGTTTATTTCTTATTCATTTACGTCATAATTTACTCTTTTTGTCACTGTCCATAACATGCATTTTTTTTCTTTATTCTATTATGCTAACTAGAGAAAATATGACCAACTTACATATACTATACACTAACACCCCAAAGGAGGAGGTAATGATTAGAATGATAGTATCATGATAATAGATCAGATACTACACTGTTCCACCAAAAAATGGAGAATGTAATCTTAGGAAGGACGGTTTTATGACCATAGGACATATACTACATTAGCTCGTCTACCTCCAAAACAGAAGAAGGTAATACCTAGGAATATTGTATTATGACAACAGAACAGATACTGCAAAGAGAGGAGATGAAAATAGTATTGTGGTATTGTGCCCTTTAAAAATGAGGCGGTAATGCATGGGAAAAGATATAATGCCAGCAGAGCAGTTATAACACTACCCCCCTGCAAGAAAGTGAGAAGGTGTTATCTGGAAGAATTATATGATACCAGCGGAACACTTTTATATCAGAAAGGAGACGCTAATTTTTCGAAAGGGAATAATGACAAAAATGTTTATTACACTATATCGCAAAGAAGTCATCTCTGAGGATTAATGTCATTACTAAAAACAGGTACTACACTAAGCTCTTTTTCACAAAAAGGGCTAGTAATTTGTGGGATAATATCATGACGAACACACACACACGCACGTACACACACATACACACACACACACACACACACATATATATATATATATATTACAAAATTTTCTTTTATATAACTCTTCTTGGAACTATTCATTACAGCCGTTTCGTTAATGGGATGACAATTTTATGATTTTATGTTTTCATGAAAATTTTCTTTCTCATCAACTCGTCCGATGTGATTATATATAGTGATATATATATATATATATATATATATATATATATCACTATATATATATATATTATATAGACCCCTCCAAAGAGGAGGTAAAGCATGTTGAGAGTGCCTCATAACTGTTTACCTGATATGAAACTCCAACCCCTTTAAAAAGGAGGAGGAGATAATGCTTAGGATATTATCATGGCGCAGAATAGATATTTAACTACCTTCTGACCCTTGAAACATTGAAACATTAGTACTGACCATTGAAACATTGAAACATTAGTATGAAACATTAGTATGAAACATTAGTATGAAACATTAGTATGAAACATTAGTATGAAACGGAATTGATCATCTAAAAGTAGTAAGCATTTCGGCTTTAGACCGACAGATGCCACATCTGCATTGGTAGTAAAGTTATGTAATACTAGTAGATATATCTAGCGTTGCCCGATATTCATTGTTACGTTAAATTCCTTTAAAAAATGAAGTAAAAAACGAAAACTTCGATATGTGCACGTGAGTAGTATATTTTTCTAAATTATTCACTTCTTGTAAGTAAAAAAAATACTCGAGCTGAGGTCGAAACTACAACCTAAAGACAGTGAGACAAGTACGATAACCGTTAGGCCAGCTTGACACAATCTTTAAAAAAATTTCAAAACCTACTTATTCTCAACATAAGAAAGCTGTCGTGTGAATGATTCACCCATGCTCAGCCGTGAAACATTTTACAAACAGATAAAAATCCGATGAACCCTCTAAGTACCAATTTTACCTTTTGACTCCTTAACAAGCCTTTTTCCGGATGGAAACCGATTTAAAAGTTTAATATGTCTGATTACCTAATATACTAAAATTTCAAGTATCTAGCTGAAAAGTTCGTTGAGTATATAGGTAGAGAGTTGACCTCACACACACGTTCTCACTTTTATAGATTTTTAGATTTTTATAGATATTTCATTAACTCCATTTATTTCTATTTATTCTGCAATCTCACATTTACTCTTCAATTATTTGCCAATTTCTTTTTATTTATATATTTTTCTTCTTATCTTTGTTATTCTTCAAATATCTATTTTTGCCTAGGAGGCCGTCCGGCGTTTCCCAGTCGTAAAAGACGCTTACATATGACGCTTTAATTAATACAGATTTTGTATTTATTATTATAGAGCCAATTCTCTATTGATTATTATATTGTACCCAATATATAGTAGTGATTTCAAAAATAAATATGACTTTAGTGCCACCAGGCAGAATCGAATCCAAAACATTCAACTATCAGATAAGTATTTAAACACTAATGAATTAGTTATGAAATCGTGCAAGCATGTTATCTAGATTTAAATGTGATATATATATATATATGTGTGTGTATATATATATATATATATATATATATATAGATAGATAGATAGATAGATAGATAGATTACAATAGAAAAATGCGAGCATAAAAAGTAATATGGTTCAGTTTAAACATGGAAAAATAAAGGACTAGTTTTTAAAACTGGAAAAGAAAAGGACAAGATATTCTAGTGAAAAATAGAATAAATTTATAACTTTAAATATTGCAGCATTAAGAATGTATTGTATAATCTTATAAATTTAATTAAAAAAACAGTAATGCTGCAATATTTTAAGTTATAAATTTATTATATTTTTTACTAGAATATCTTGTCTTTTTCTCCCCAAGTTTTAACAACTAGTCCTTTACTTTTCCATACTTAAGCTTAACCGTATTATTTTTCGTGCTCGCATTTTTCTATTGTAATCCATGATTTTTCCAGGTTTCCAATAAATTCGCTTGTTGTTTGTTTAAATTCAAACCTTTTTTTACCCCCATAAACATATATATATATATATATATATTGTTATTATATATATATATATATTGTTATTATATACATATATATATATATTGTTATTATATACATATATATATATACATATATATATATACATATATATATATATATACATATATATATATAATAACAATGTACGGCACTCGTCTGCTTTCAGTAAAATACTTCAATTGTCTCCCTTTCATGCTTTTATTCTCTGTTTCACGAGTCACTTCTCTTTTTGCGACAGTAGTCGCTAAAGCGACGGTGTTGCTACGGAAACCAGTCATAAAAATCATCGCTCACAGCCTTACATATTTTTCTGATTTTGAACACCAGAAAATTCATCATAACTTTTTGAAAATTGAGAAAAAAAAAATTCAAAATATAGCCGAGAAGGTGATTTATAAACTGTAATGCTTGTTTGAAATTTGGTCGAGAAATGAGTGAGCGGTGAAGCTTTAAAGCAGTTCTAAATGACTAAAACTGCCACTTAACCATGTATTCATGTTAGCGTGTTTGAATGATATATATATATATATATATATACAATATATATATATATATATTTATATATATACATACTAGCAAAAGTACCCGTCGTTGACTGGGTTCAAAAACAGCCTACAGAAAATGGACTCTGATTTATGAAAGTAGGATAGGTTATGAAAAGGAAGGGTTGTAAAGGGATAGCTGCGAATTTGGGGGTATCAAAACCAAAGCAAAATATGATGATCGTAAAAATAAAATAGATAAACCCCATAATTTATTATACCATACTGGTTCACACTGAAACACTTATCACAATATTCTGTGGATCTATATTAAAAAACCTTGTTAAACTTTGTGTCATATTTCCATTCTATAGAGGTCAAGCGCGAACGAACACCCCATAATTTTATTATATCATATTTCTTAAAATTGAAACATAATTATCAAAGTATACTTACGCAGATAGATATGAAAAGTCTTTATCAAAGTTTGTGTATATTTCCATTCTATGGAAGCCAGGCGCGAACGCAGACCCCACAATTTTATTATAACATCCCTATTTAAGTTAAAACATACTTATCAAAATATTATTATTTACATCTATATCAAAAACACTTGTAAACGTTTATTTTCAAATTTTCAATTTTTTATTTCCATACTTTGTTGACCAGGCGCGTACGCAGACCTCACAATTTTAATGAATTATCATTATGCCAGATCAAACATACCCATTCCTTTGTCTCGATACATCTTCTATCATTATATGTAATTAGTTTTTTTTAAATAGTCAACCATATAGGAGCCTATTCGTGACCAGACACACACACACACACACACACACACACACACAGACGTTCAGTTTTATATTATAGATATATGAAGCCAGATACTCATATATCATGTAGTGATATGAAAAATTGATTTTAAATTCAGTAAACTAGAATTTGCAATAAATTTATAATTTGACAAAGAATACAAATTGAAAACTTAAACATCATCCTTATTTAAAGAATAGCTCTTATCCTCTCTCTCTCTCTCTCTCTCTCTCTCTCTCTCTCTCTCTCTCTATATATATATATATATATATATATATATATATATATATATATATATATATATATATATATTACATTTCATTCGTCTTCTTGGACGTTCAAGAATACCTTATCTTCTTTGGAGGTTACGGCCCCAAGAATTCGCTGAATGAATACTTAAATTAATAGATATATTCAATTCATTCTTGACGGCTACAAATCTAAATGATATCGCATCAACAGGGGTGTTCTCATGGGTTAAATACTACGATCTATACTATGCCTCATCTTCATAAATCATTTACCCGATGCAATCGCGTCAGTGATCGATATATTTATTGGTCACATTTAATGCTATCAAAACAAAGCCCATTTCTATAAGAACACTTCCCAACCACCGATCATGATTGGTGTTGTGCCTAATTATCAGAATATGGAATCCAAAAAATAAAAAAGTCGGAGTATTTTTGAATATTGAAATTGGTATAGGAATCGGGAAAATATTGTCTTATTTTCCGATGCCAGAAAAACACTTTCTATTGCCTTTATTCCTTTGCTTTTGATTAAAACTTTTCCAGAGCAACAAGTTGTCCTCTCACATTACTTCTAAATTTCAATCAAGGAAGCAGGAACGAGAGAGTGAATTCCATGATCTAACAGTTTGGTGAACTATGAAAAGTAAAAAGCTTTCCGGCCTATGAAAAGTAAAAAGCTTTCCGGCCTCTAGAGACTTCTACAATGAAAGGCTCGGATTTCCCCTGTGAGCTTAGTCGAGTTTATTTATGTTCAGGAGGCACAAGTGCTGCGCGTTCGTGACAGCATATGCTATTAAAAAAAAAAACTTGTAAAAGCGCAGGAATGCAACATTGCAGTGGTGAAATATGGGTTATAGATTAGTATGTAATGCTGGACTTATTAGATTGAACCCTCTCTTTTTTTTTTACCTTGTTGAAGAGGAAATGCCTAGTGACAGAAGGACCAGCCCAGATGTGGCAACATTTCTCCATGCTTGGGCGAATGGTAGCTTTGTATACACATATGTGCAGAATACTGCCACGTGTGAGTAATATTCTAGTTCAGTAGAGGGAATCTATCTTCCTTTCAGCAGTCTATACTCTATTAAACAAACAAATAGACAGGTATGTTCGGGTAGAGAAATATCTAACTGTTTATTCATTTATCACTTCTTCCCTCATTACATAATTAGTTTGCAACCAAGTTATTGGTATGCCCGGTGTATATAAAGTCCGTTGGTGGTATGGAACTTTGATTATTTTCGGGAGAGAAGCTTCCCTTTTCAAAAAGAAAACAAAACTATATTCAAGATGGCCAGCAATGCTTCAATCAAACTGCCATTTACTTTTATATATATATATATTATATATACTCCTATAAATTCGTTTTTCTTTTGTGTGTATTGATATTCATATTAAAAACCCTCTTTCCTACTTATTTAAAAAGAGAATACAATTTTGTTATATATGGCTTGTGGAATTGCATTCACTAGCAAAAGATCTAGCTAATTTGCATATTCTTTTAAACATTCATTTTAATTAATTCCCTATTAGTTTTTTTTTTGTTTTCTTATGGGATGATTGTCTTTAGTTAATTATTACGTGTAATTATATTCATGCAAATATTCTACATGAGTTATACTTGCGTAATATTTGCATAAAAAGTTTATAGTAAACAAAATTGTTTCCATATATATTTATTTATACGTATATAAAAACGTGATACATTTAGTAGTCAGGCGAGGCAGCCGCGTGGTAGAAGTTTAGGCTTCTTACCATGGGGTTCCGATTTCGAGTTTCGCTAGATTCAGCCACTCTGATGAGTTGTAGACGACGAAACACGTGTCAGTGGATAATTATATGTTTAAGTTATATATATATATATATATATATATATATACTCCTCTAAGTTCGTTTTTCTTTTATGTGTATTGATATTCATACTAAAAATCCTCGTGAAAGTACATGTTTTTATATATGTTGTGGAATTGCATTCAATAGTAAAATGCCTAGCTAATTTGCTTATTCTTTTAAATATTAATTTTAATTAATTCCCTGTTAGTTTTTTTCGGTTTTCTCATGGAATGATCATCTTTAGTTAATTATTACGTGTAATTATATTCATGTAGATATTCTACATGATTTATACTTGCATAATATTTGTGTAAAATCTTTAAAGGAAACACAAAATTGTTTCCATATATATTTATATATACATATGTATTTTTGTTTAATCTATTAGTCTATCTATATATCTATCAACCTATCTATCTATCTATATATCTATATATATATATATATATATATATATATAAAGGTGAAAGTGTCTCTGTGTGTGTGTGTGTGTGTGCGTACATTTCCATACGCAATAACTCTGTCAATGTTAAGCCTACAGATTCGAAATTTGATATACAGGGTACTGAGATTTGTGAAAATCGATGTGATGGGTTTTCGGACAGAAATTTGGCGATTAAGAGGTTAACGTTCAACGATTTAACCTTTGAGAACTCTACCAAACTCCTCCTACAATTTTGGGTCTAAACACGTGAAATTTTAGACATAGATTCCTTGGACATGGATCTAACTTAATAACTTCATTAGAGCCCTAAACAATAAATTTTAAGGGGTTATAATAGGGATAAAAGTTTTAAAAAATTGACCTTTTTTTGTTGTTTTCGTTTTGCTCAGCATACACCTACAAAACACCTGGGAAACGCCGGGCTTAAATGCTAGTATATCTATAAAAGTGAACGTGTCTGTGTGTGTGTGTGTCTGTGTGTCTGTCTGTGTACATTTCACTACGCAATAACTCTGTTAATTTTCAGTATACAGACTCGAAAGTTGATATATAGGGTACTGAGATTTGGGAAAATCTTTGTGATCGGTTTACGGCCAGAAATTTGGCTGTTAAGGTGTCAAAGTTCAACGATTAAACCTCTGAGAACTCTACCAAACTCCTCCGCCAATTTTGGGTCTAAACACTTGCAATTTTATATATAGGTTCCTTGGACATGGATCTTACTTAATAACTTTATTAGAGCCCAAAACAATAAATATTAAGGGGTCATAATAGGGGTCGAATTTTAAAAAATTGACCGCTTTTTCTTTTGCTCAACATACACCTCCAATCTCCCGGTCAACGCTCGGCTGAAATGCTAGTATATATATATATATATATATATATATATATATATATATATATATATATATATATATATATATGTATATATATAGACTTATATGTAATTATACTGAGTTTGTGAATTCAGTAAATTTTCATATACCAATGAGTTTTAAGCCAACAATGGTTGACTTTAAGAGTAAGCTACAAAATTATAAAATTTTATAATTGAGCATTAACACACTGTGTCAGCAAAAACAAGACTTCACAACAAGGTGTTGTTGGCAACAAAAAGTGTATTTCAATTTACGTTACAATTGTTTCCATGTCCACTTCGACAATTTCAAGAATTATGTCGTTTGAAAATTTTCAAAACCAGCATTTCTTCAGACTTTATAAATAAGCTCACATTTGGCAATGGAGCATTTTTTGCAGAGAAGGAAGGAGGGGGAAATTCCTAGCTAGAAAGGCATGCGAGAAACACCTGCCTTTGTTATGGCTACGGAAAATCCCATTTAAATATTAATATATCACCTAATTTTCGTATCCTCATTTATCATGACAAGTTGCTACAGAGAGCCCTAAGCCATTAAAAAAATTTTTTTTTAATATATATCCCATTCGTTGGGTTCCTAAATTAGATCTTGCTATTTCTTTGTTACCCAATACTTAATTTTTAACATTTTTGTTTCGATATTATGGCTGTAACAGCCTTGCCAAAATGTTACGGTTAGTTTTAGTTTCGTATTAGTGGCAGGTAATGTTTATAGATTATCGTTATATTTGTGCTCGGATTTAAGATCCTTTTAGTTTCAAAGTTTAATTGAATACGAGAGTAAATAAAATGGGTGTATTAAAGATATATATAAAAAGCCTTGTATAATATTACGGGTGAAGTATTCTAATCTATTTATTGTTATTTTAGTTGATTCATCCAGCCTTGACAGACGTGTTTTTAAATATTCTCTCCAGTACTTTTCTTTTAATGATTTGGAATTCATTCTATTTGCGCTTTTTTCCAAGGAACTCTGCCTTTTGGATTATTTTGAACCATTTGGAATTTACCCATTGGATTGAAATTTTAAATTCGACCGTTTTGGATTTTACCATTTTTGGATTTTTACCCTTCACCGGACTGTCCATTCATGTGAAATCTTTTTATTATTTTTCTTTTGCCTCCTGTTCCCCTTACCTCGCCCTTTTTTTTTAACCAAGTAAGATCTGTGACTTACTTGTAGTTTCATTAAATACTTTTATATGCAAAATCCGATCCTGCATTTTGCTATTTCCTGCCCTCTGATGAGAAGGAGAATATTTCTTCGAAACTCCGCGGATTAAGGACTATCCACTTATCTTGTGTTTCTTTTTTAAAATTAAATATGTTTTTAACTCTTTTTCAAGATGTCTTTTAACATGTTATATTAATCATTTGTTCATATTATAAGCTATATTTCCTTTTCGGTTTTATTGAGCTTTTACATCTGGCTGAGTTTATTTTACTTGTAAATATTAACTCTTTAATATTTATAATATATTTTAAGTTTACCATTTTGATTACCTTGGTAAACTTATTGTAATTTTTATTCTTGTTATATATTTATATATATATATATATTAAAGGAGTTAAATAATACTAAATGAATCATTAGTTTATTTAATTATTTGGACTATTATTCTCATCTTCTAGTTGTTGTTTTCTACGACGTTTCGGTAAATTATTCCTCTGGCCTTCGTCAGGTTAACCACAACGGGATAGGAATGTCGAATCCTCCAACTACATCTGTAATAATTAGTATAATTTATTTAATTTAATTATTTGGATTATTATCCTCATCTTGTAAAAACAAAAACTAGAAAATGAAAATAATATAATAATGAAAGAAACTATACAAGTTACTCATGTACAAAATAATTCCAAATAAATTCAATGAAATGTTAAAATAAAATGAGAAATTCGGAGTGTAGGGAGCTGACAACTTTCATTATATAAGAATAGGCAATATGTTGAGACCAGAGGGGAGTTAAGTTATTGACTAAAATGAGTGAGCATTCTGAAAGAGTACTGGAGCGGGGTAGAAAATATATAAAAAATAAAATGAGCGCCTTCGAAATTCCTAGGTTGTCATTGATTTTTTTTCCTTATATAACTGACAAGTAAATTTATATATACTATAATTACTTTATCTTGTCTATAATTGTCTTTATATATATATATATATATATATATATATATATATATATATATATATATGTGAATGCATCTGTGTGTGTGTCTGTGTGTGTGTGTCTGTATGTGTGTCTGTGTACATTTCCCTACGCAAGAACTCTGCCAACATATTCTCTGCCTACAGATTCGAAATTTGATATACAGGGTATTGAGATTTGGGAAAATCGATGTGATTGGTTTTCGGACAGAAATTTGGCGATTAAGGGGTCAAAGTTCAACGATTTGACCTTTGAGAACTCTACCAAACTCCTCATTCAATTTTGGGTCTAAACACGTGAAATTTTAGATATACGTTCCTTTGACATGGATCTAACTTAATAACTTCATTAGAGCCCTAAAAAATAAATTTTAAGAGGTCATAATAGGGGTCAAAGTTAAAAAAATTGACCTTTTTTTTTTTTTTTGCTCAGCATACACCTCAAAACACCCGGGAAACGCCGGGCACCCATGCTAGTATATATATATATATATATATATATATATATATATATATATATATATATATATATATATATATATATTCTTTTAAGAATACAATTTGTCTATGTTTACCTTGCTTAGAGATTGCACTTGTCAACATCTGACCTGCAAGCATAAAACTTTATTGACTAAAGATTTATTTGAATACAGATTTTATTTACCACCTGGTTCCTGTCACGATAACCTATCGATACGTCAAATAATAAACGACACCAAAACACGACAATGACTATCACAATGACAAACTTATGAAAATAAAAACTATTTATGCTAGCTAATCTTATTTACTGCATATATTAGATTTTGTGTCTGGGAAATTCTACAAGTATTTTCATTTATGAAAATTAGATT
Source organism: Euprymna scolopes (assembly GCF_053919585.1). Lineage (NCBI taxonomy): Eukaryota > Metazoa > Mollusca > Cephalopoda > Sepiida > Sepiolidae > Euprymna > Euprymna scolopes. The sequence goes on along the minus strand of NC_136484.1, from coordinate 22,053,803 downwards.
TTTTATAGTCAAATTATCTAGAAATGTGTATTTAGCTATTGTAAACAGTAGTTTAATATAATAACAATTTATGGAACTCAGATGTTTGTAGTAAGGACAACTACTATTTTTTAGTAACGGCAAAACAGCAAAATCTACTCCCTTCGCTATTTAGGTTCATAGATGCCGGAAAGCCTTCAACTTTAGTAGTTTCTTCCTAAGGAATGATAGTGTACAATATTTTTGATATAATCAAGCAAACTTTAAGGTCCTCATTATAGACACAAGCTATAGAAACTGATCAATCAAATGAAACCACATTTTGCTAACAACCAATCAGATACCGAAATCACTCCATAAAAATATTGAATTTTTTAAATTCCCGAAAAATAATTTTTCGTGTCCACACGATAAAGCTATTTGCTCTTTCGTTGCAAAATTTTGAAGGTCAATACTTATACTGACTAGGTAACAATCGAGAACTATTTTTCATCCCCAGGATTGTACAGATTAGCTACCCACCGAGAACTATTTTACATCTCCAGGACCTATACTGATTAGCTACCCACCGAAGACTGTTTTTCATCTCCAGGACTTGTACAGATTAGCTACCCACCGAGAACTATTTTTCATCTCCAGTTTTATGCTGATTAGCTACCCACCGGAAACTATTTTTCATATCCAGAATTTGTACAGATTAGCTACCCTCCGGAAACTATTTTTCATCCCCAGAATTTGTACAGATTAGCTACCCACCGGAAACTATTTTTCATCCCCAGAATATTTACAGATTAGCTACCCACCGGAAACTATTTTTCATCCCCAGAACTTATACAGATTAGCTACCCACCGGAAAAATACTTTTCATCTCCAGAATTTGTACAGATTAGCTACCCACCGGAAACTATTCTTCATCCCCAGAACTTATACAGATTAGCTACCCACCGGAAAAATACTTTTCATCTCCAGAATTTGTACAGATTAGCTACCCACCGAAAACTCTTTTTCATCTCCAGGATTATACAGATTAGCTAGCCATCGAAACTCTTCTGTAATTAAATATGGCTTTCAATTCAAAAGCTAAACTTGTGAACTCCACCAGTGTTTGCTGTTACCTTTACTGTACTAACATGCAGAAGTTTAAATGTAATATGAGCAAACATCTCGCCCTCTCAACTAGTACTTCTGTATGTTTAAATCGCAATATTCCTTGTTAGGTTTGAAAAAGAGTAAAAATGATTTAAGCTATACAGGGTTGAACGATAAAATTGTCGGCCCAGAAAAGACGACATTATTCCATTCCCGTTTGATGAAAACCGGTTTTATTTTATTGTTATTGTTTATCTACTAGTTGGCCAGTTGTGTACAAATCCCAAGAGGGATAGAAGCCTTCTACCATGTCTGTAAATGACCCAATATTCAGCGATTGAGATCATAGATGGGCGCTATATAACACATACTCTCTACCGATCCAAGTTATGACAACAGGACCATTGCCAGCACCCGCAAAATGCATCGCTGGATTGCCACGAATAACAGGGACGTGCACATGATGACGAAAAAAAGTTTTTGATCACGGTTATGGCTTTTGGTGTGGTTTAAATGAGGGCCGTATCATGCCACCTCGCATCGTCGGAGTCGGCTTGAAAGTCAACACCAAAGTATACTTTGATGTGCTGAGAGTGTGGTGATCCCTTGGTGCAATTTGTTGGCTGTTAGCAGACCCTGGGTGTGGCAGCATGGCTCTGCGCCGGTCGACAAGTTCAAATAGACCCAGGTTGGCTTCAGAAGAAATGCTGCAACTTCGTATCGTTCTCCCACTGGCCCCCATCCCTCTCCGACCAGAACCCGCTGGACTACTTCGTTTGGTCATATGTTGAGAACATCACTAACATGACCTCCCTCAACATCAAATCAAATCAAGTTATCTGAATTCGTTTTTCAATAAAATTTTTAAAATATAGCTGTAGTGTTGTTTTTAGGGCGATATTTTTATCGTTCCACGTGTAGTTGTTTTATGTTTTGCCTGAATATTTACCAAATCTCCATCATTTTTTTAAAGCTGACTTTTATATTTGACAATTATTTTTAACCTATTATTTAACAATGGCTTTTGTAAAAGCATGTTACGAAAACTAATGCATGTTACGAAAACTAATGCATGTTACGAAAACTAATGCATTCATTTTTTTACCAAAAACAATTTAAAAAAAAAAACAGACGTTTGAATAGCTACGAGGACGTGAGTGGCACCATTAAAACGAGCGGCATTTGTGTGCTGCAGATTATATTTTTTTTACATGCCCACTAGCATTCTCAATGCTGGAATTCAATAATGCATCTCTGCTTCTGACGCATGTCCATGAAGGTGTTGCTTTAATAAAGTCTCACACCGTCAACAGAGAAATGGAACTTCCAGGCAATAGAATGCATTAGCTCAGTCATAGTAACAATACGAGTTTCAGGCCTCTCTGTTCCATTTCAGCGGAATAAAAGACAGGAGACATTCTTTTGAAACGGTTCACACACACACACACACACACACACACACACACACGCACGCGCGCACACACACACACATATATATATTAATTGTAGTGATTCAATGAATTAAAAAAAAACTTATTGAAATGAAGTGTTTGAGTTTTATATCAAAGATTTTTATTATTCTAATTAATGAATCACTACAATTAATTTATATGATCTATCTTGCATATCGAGCAATTCTTATTTAGATGAGATAATACTTATAGAATATTACTGCCAGTAATATTTTGTGAATCTTATAATCACACATTTCCATACCAATTGATTTTTAAATAAAATTATTCTAAAGTATATATATATATATATCTATATATATATAGTAATTTTGAAAATATATACAGCAATTAAGCTACACAGAATTTTTTGTGTATGGATACGTCAGGCTATTAAATGGAACCGATCATATTACATGTTTTTATATATTGTCGTGATTCTGAGTTTGCTAGTTAGCCAATTAAATTATGTGTTATTCACACAGCTATTTATCGCAGCCAATATCGCGCGATTATCAGCCAATTTACCCCTTTCTTTGTTCGTTTTTGGAGGAGATAAGTCATATATATATATATATATATATATATATATATATATATATACGTTTGTGTGTATGTGTGTGTCCAATATAACTACTTCGGATAATGATTACATGTGATTAAATAACATAACGTTCCCATGTAGTTAGCTTAATAGTGCGATACTAGAGTTATATATTTTTTTCTGAAAGATACAACGTTAAAAGGAATAGGCACATAAATATTTACTCATTTTCAAAATGTTTTTCTTTAATTGGTAACACCTTGCGTACAATTATTTCAGATTTGTGTGCGTGTGCGCGCGTTTCTTTCAAATCGGAAGTTTTATGTGTTCATAAAATTCGAACTTTGCTTTTTTTATTCCGTTTCTACTTGCTATGAAGAAACAGCTGCACCCGCATTTCTTTTTACGTATTTTACAATTTAGAAGCCGATTTATATTTTTCAAGTATTCATATTTCTCTCAGATAAGCAGTTGTTTGATTCGCTACGAATGCAAAATGGTCTAGAGTCATTACTCTTTGATGGAAAGGAAGCCTGACTTCTCTACCCAGGCCCAATTTTTAGTACCAGCTGATTTTGTGTCGTTACCTATGATACATTCACATGGAACACCTTTTACATATAATTCTGAAACCTTAGAAAGCCTGTGAAGTTTGCAAGTTAAGGATTATAAATCTTTGCTATTTAAATGGTAAAACTTTTCAGAGATTCATTAAAGAAAAGACTCTTGAGGTATTTTAGAAATCACTGGTTAAAAATGTTACATATGTTACAAAAATAGTTACGTATGTTACGAGTATGAAATGCATCGGTAAAAAAAATTAATTTTCAAGATTATGTTTCCTGCTTTTAGTTCAAAATAGACTTCGTAGCTTAGTGAGGGATGCCCTTTTCTCTTCCCTGCAACCTCTTTCCCACAGAAGAGACGTTCCAAGCCTGTTTCTTCGTTATCATTATTTTCATGGAAAGTGCTCAACTGAACTTCAATCTATGGTTTTCCCTCGCCAAACTTCCACGAAAAACATTCGTCTAGCCAAAACCAATATCAATAATTTCCCACACTCTTTATCTGTGCCTAAACCTAAATGTATATTCCATGAACAAAGCTTCTTTCTTAGAACGGCACGCATGTGGAACTCTCTTCCGACTGCCTGCTTTCCAGCTAACTACAATCTGATTGTCTTCAAGTCCAATGTAAACAAGTTCTTGATCAACCGTCGCCCTATGTAATCCAATTTACAAAATTCCCACTACTTATGTTTAGTACATTATAATCACATTGACTAATGTATACCCATTAACCCTTATTCTCGAGTGGCCTCCGGGCCTTGACAAGTGGTGATTCTTGTGTAAAAAAAACAAAAAAAAAAATACTTTTGCAATGTTTTATGACTGAAAAATGTTTCAAATTAAATCAAAGAATCGAGAACATTTTTGATGCCAAATCTGAGTTTTGAAGCGAACGTAATGGCATCAGTCATGTCGGTGAAGCCCTAAATGAAGTTGAGTTTTTTCTACTTTTGTGGAAGCCATTTCTGTAAAAAAATGTGCTCAGGTGAAGATGAATTTAAAAATAACACTAAAGGTCTCAATTCCCCATAATCTCAGAAAATAGGAGTTGGGGAACACCAGAGAACTTCCTTCAGGAGCACCAATTTCCAAATTCCGATAATTTTTTGTTTTTTTTTCATGAAAGTAAGTTACCATTACACAGATGCTTTCCTGATTTCTGTTAAATAAATTTTGATCACCCGAAATGTCTGTAATTAATGTCTAGATTAAATATTCACTATTTTGTACTCATGCTTTCAGAACGGAAAATAGTAAAATGCCAAAGATCAGTGCTGAAAGGGTCCGTATACATCGTATGAGGAAAACTGAATCTCGATCATCGAAAGAAAGAAAATGAACGCATCGCTACCCATCTTCAGCTTTAAAAGCCCAGATGACAGAAGACGAGTTGGCAAAGCACCACCAACAAACCACTGAACGATTCTGATAGTTTCAATTGCGTGAGAAACTCCAGAAAGAACAGCAGTCCGATAAACTTGCTGTAAAAATCGGCCCAGGGTTTAATTCGCCACAATTATTCAGGAAGGCTGTTAAGAGACTACTTCCAACTTGCCATCATCACCCCCAAACAAGTTGCTGCCGTGGTTGGCTGGGCTAAACGAGTAGGAATAATATATTTATGTATGCGTATATATATTTGTTTTAAAAAATTGTCTACCAAACTCCTCTAATTTTTTGGTCTACAGACATGAAACTTAATATATAGGTATAGAACACATGCGAAACTTTATATTTGGTTCTTAGCTGGGTAAAATCAGTGCAAAAGTGTGAAAATTAAAGAAATGGAATTCGGCAGATGAAGGTCGAACGGCATTACGAATATGCATGCGTAACGTAATAGCTACTGGTTCATGTTCCAATTTTTAGCCTTGTAGCAAACATGTCTTCATAGACCAGGCATTAACGAAAAATACAGGGTGTCCAAAAAAAAAACAAAAGCTAAATGGAGGCCATCTAGAACATATGCTGTAGAACGGAGAAAAAAAGGCCAAAGACCCTAGTGTTTTGATGTGATGTTTGGAATATAATAAACTAGTTGTGACCAAAGTTATATATATATATATTTATATATATATATATATATATATATATATATATATATATATATATATATATATATATATATATATATATATATATACCTTGCTTTCGTTTCTGCCGTTTTTGTTTTTTGTTTTCATTTAGTGATCACGGGTTCTACTAATAGACAGTTTAATTAATAATTCTTGATATTGCATGAGACTAATGTGGATAAACTTGGCGCTTATTAATTACTAAACTTTAAGCTTTCTAGTTGGATATAAAGTGTGTCAGTCTGCACTTGTGTTAAAAGTTTATGTCGCGCGAACATAGAACCAGACAGCCAGACAGATTGCCTGAGAGAAACGGAGGGGGGAAATGAGACGGGAAAGGAGCGTATATATATATATATATATAGGAGCGTATATATATATATATATATATATATATATATATATATATATATATATGCACACACACCCACATACACACACACACACAGGGTAAACTATAGAGAAGGTGACATTTTGGAAACATTGTGACACTTTCGAAAAGCCTCAAAAAACGTTAGAATTGCACCGCTAATAATTGACAAATAAAATCTCTCAGCAATTCTACAAATATTCAACTTATTGGATGTTTTAAGCTGCTAGTGATAAGACTACACTGACGTCTTACTACGACCAGATGCGGAGACGAATACAATTTGCGGACCTCTAATTATGAAAAAAAATAAACATAATAATAATAATAATAATAATAATACTAATAATAATAATAATAATAATAATAATAATAATAATAATAATAATAATAATAACAATAATAATAATAATAATAATAATAAACATAATAATAATAATAATAATAATAATAACAATAATAATAATAATAATAACAATAATAATAATAATAATAATAATAATAATAATAATAATAATAACAATAACAATAATAATAATAATAATAATAATAATAACAATAATAATAATAATAATAATAATAATAATAATAATAATAATAAACATAATAATAATAATAATAATAATAATAATAACAATAATAATAATAATAATAATAATAATAATAATAATAAACATAATAATAATAATAATAACAATAATAATAATAATAATAATAATAATAATAACAATAATAATAATAATAATAACAATAATAATAATAATAATAATAATAACAATAATAATAATAATAATAACAATAATAATAATAATAATAATAATAATAACAATAATAATAATAATAATAACAATAATAATAATAATAATAATAATAATAACAATAATAATAATAATAATAATAATAATAATAATAACAATAATAATAACAATAATAATAATAATAATAATAATAATAATAATAACAATAATAATAATAATAATAACAATAATAATAATAATAATAATAATAACAATAATAATAATAATAATAATAATAATAATAATAATAATAACAATAATAATAATAATAATAATAATAATAATAATAATAATAATAACTTGAATGGTAAAGTAGGATGAGTCGACTGAGGAGAGAAAGCACTAGTCAAACCTCCACAGGATGGGTGTAAAGAGGACTTGGACCTTAAGAAGTCTTATTACCACCCAAATTCTAGCGAAGGCAACAAGCGAGAACATCAATGATAAATGGATGCTGCCGTAACGCAAATTCATTTGCAAATGTTATCGAAAGAGATGGAGAGTAATGGAAATTTGTGTAGGCTTGTTGCCACTCAGACTCCAGGAAGCCCCACACGTTATTGTCAGTGAGCGATCACTGATGATGGCTTATATTAGAACACCTAGTGAGTGAATAATATTAAATTAGAGAGACCACAGAGCATAGAGTTGCCCAACCAAGAGGAGAAAAAGGCCGCTTGGTGAATATAATATATATATATATATATATATATATATATATATATATATATATATATATATATATATATATATACTAGCTGTACCCTGCCACGCGTTGCTGTGGCTCAAATTGGCGCAATGGAAAAAGTTCCAAAATGAGAAAAAGCATGTTTCTTACAGGTTTAATTTTCCATTTTGCATGGGTACACAGTTTTTGTTGTTCCATTTTCTTAGCTGATATAGAGATTTTCCGGTTTGGTGACTCTTGAATACGTAACAAGAATAAAAAAGCATTGGAAATGCAAAAAAATATAGGGATGGTATGCCAAAAAGTATACAAACAAGATAGCTATGAATGGCTACGCACATGGAAATAGAATTGCATCCAAAGTATAGCCCTATAGCTTTTCTCCAATCTTCATTCCGTGCCATCATTACGGTTGTAAAAAGCTATAGGGCTATACTTTGGATGCAATTCTATTTCCATGTGCCTAGCCATTCATAGCTATCTTGTTTGTATACTTTTTGGCATACCATCCCTATATCCTTTTGCATTTCCAATGCTTTTTTATTCTTGTTAATTAGTATTTTTGCTTACAGTCTTATTTTTAAACTTACATTCATGATAGTATTGTCTTTTTTAGGAGGCGGCTCATTGCCGCCTCCATTAGTAGCAGGTCGCTTCCTGCTGGGTTTTAGGTCTTTGGGTTTTGGGCCTTAGGAGTTGCCTCTTGGTCCTCCATCGGTTCTATATTACATAGAGAGTGCTACCGTCTCTCTGATAAAACAGTTAGAGTATTATAAAGTTCTAAAATGTTCATACCTTTACTATTAAATTTTTCTTGGTTCATTCTTTGGCGTTTTGGCAAAGATTTGGCAGTTTTTGATATTTATATTTATAATAGTTTGTGCATGAGGCAGCTTTTTTCGCCTTGGGATCCCTGTTATACCGTGCTTTTGAGTCAGCACGTGAGGCAGCCTTCTTTTTTCTGGTTCTTTGTTATAAAGAGCACGTGAGGCAGTTTTTCCCCTCGGGATCCCTTTTATACCGTGCTTTTGAGTCAGCACGTGAGGCAGCCTTCTTTTTTTCTGGTTCTTTGTTATAAAGAGCACGTGAGGCAGTTTTTTCCCCTCGGGATCCCTTTTATACCGTGCTTTTGAGTCAGCACGTGAGGCAGCCTTCTTTGCCTCAGGATTTGCATGATACTTAATTTTTATTATTTCAGCATTTTTCTGATAGTATTCTTTTTGCTCAGATAATACCTTGACTTTGTTTTTTTCATAGTCTATATTTCTCTGAGCTTTTTTACTACGTGCTGACTTTGGCATTTTTTTATTAAATGTAAACATATAACACTTATGTGTATCTTACTATAATATCACTTATCTTATAGCAAGACAACTCTCGTAGAATTGAGATACTGCCCCGTCACCAATAGTTAAAGTGTGGAACGGTATATACACCAATAGTATAGTTGTTATCTTTATATGAAGTCCTAATCAGTGACAGTGTGAGGTTACTTGGTTAATTTATTGTTGTTTATTTTAGAAAACTTACTTGTTTTTATTAGTAGATTGTGTATAGTAGCCACAATATCTAGTTATTTTTGTGGCTAGGGCTTGGATTTTGATTCTTTTTGGTCAGCTTCCAGTGAGTTCTTAGAAGATGGCTTTCTTGCAGTTTCTTTTGCGGTTAATTTAACATATTTCCTTTGGCGTTTGGTGAGTTCTTAGAAGAACTGGTCTGATCTACTTTTCTTAACGAGCGAAGAGATTCAGCTGCATTTAACAATGGTTGCTATAGTGTATTTTTGCGCATGCGTGAGAATTTCAAGTTTCCTCCTTATTTTTCAATAGTTTGACAGTATTCATGTGTCTTTCTGCCAAGAGCGACAGACGTCAGTGTTAGCCGTGATCGTCTAGAGGTTAGGACCCCACGTTGTGGCCGTGCTAACCTAGCTTCGAATCCTGGTCACAGCATTGACATTTTGTACATATTTTACAGTCCAAAATCTGAAGAATTATTTGTTTTTATAACATTGGTTTTTGACGTCGTACTTGCTGATAGGTTACTCTTATAACAATTTTGATCAACTGAGATAAAGATTTCGTGGTTTCATTAACGCTGGTGGGTTACTGTTTAAAGAAAAAACGTTAACGTTCACCTCAAATATTCAGCGTCCAAGAAATATAGGCCACTGGCAAACTGGAACATCTGTGAGCATCCGGTGTATTATTTGGAGCTGTCCCTTTTGAGAGAAGTTCCGTGTTCGAAGTGGTCTGTCTACATTGGGTATATAGTGTTTAAAACTTGTTATTACACGTAATCTTATTTAATTATGGAGTTAGCTTAAAAGCAATGGGTCACTGCACTTCTCCGTGTAAAGAGCAGTCGATTGATGCTTGAACAGTTGTCAGAGACCGTTCGTACACCGAGATACATCGTCTCAAAAGAAAAAAGAAAGAAGAAGAAGAAAGAAGAAAGAAGAAAGAAGAACAATTGGCCATTTTTGTACCCTTTTTTTGCTCTCTTTTGACATTTTAACCGACGTTCTGACACTCGCTGGATTTGTAAGACGCTTCTCTGTAAGAATATGTGCTTTTTGAAACTTATAAGTTGATTTTAGTTGAGATTTGGATAGTTTTGTTTTGTAGGCGTATATAGGCGTGTACGGGCCATCCCTATATAGAGAGTGCTACCGCCTCTCTGATATAAATTGTCCATGTGAAAAAACAGTCAGTGTGTAACTGTAAGGCCCACAATTGTAAAGATTGTTCCCTGTGGTTTGTTGATGGTTATTGCAAATGACAATAAAATTGGAAAGTTCAATTTCCTAAAGTGTAATGATGTATCCGGTGGAATCATAGGAATGCATGGAATGAAGATATATTCATCTGTGAAAGGTCCTGTTAAGATTGTTGTTTCTATGATATTGTTAGTTAATTTTTTTTTACTGCAAGCTATGTGCCATTGCAAAGCTTGGATTGATTTATATTTCACAACATGATAATTAGTACACCAAATTTCAGTTGCAATACATGCGGTGGTATCCCTGGCAAATATAGCTGTTGTATAATTAACCACTTTATCTGCTTTCACAACAGTGTCGATGGATTTGTATTTGTATTCGACTATCTCACTTGGAATTTTACATTGAATAATAGCGTTAAGTTCATGCGCATCTTTATATTGACCTGCAAGAATAGCTCATTCACTCAGTCAAATGGAATTCTTATAATTTGAATATCTGCAAAAACCTTTTAAACTAACTATTCTTTTGATGAAATAAAATTACAGAAATTACAGAAGTTAAAAGTCAAAGAATTTTGCCCTTAACTCTGATCAGCTGGCACTTTTTCGTACCCAATTTCCCACAAGTGATGCAAAAGTTTTTGTGCGGATCGAACAGTCGGCAACTGGACATGCATATTTTGAGTTAAGTTTAATGTCTTCACACGGAACAAAAAAGTAGAGTATTTGAGGTAAGCATTTATTTCATCTGCTGGTGTTGATTGAAGAATAACGGGTAACATTTGTCTGAAATCTCCTGCAAGCAATATTACTGCATTCCCAAATGGTCTGACATTGTCACGCAAATCTTGCAAGGATCGACCAAGAGCCTCAAGTGATTTTTTGCGTACCATTGTGCATTCATCCTAAACAATAAGTTTGCATTTCTGCAATATTTTTCCCCATATTGGATGTTTTGGAGATGTCGAACATGAGATTTTTGTTACCAAATGGCTACCAAAATCAATTTAATTAGAAAGGTTTTACCAGTTACTTCTGGTGTTGTTCAAGGTAGCAGTAATTTCCAAATAACTTCTATTCTCACAGTCAGTAAATTAGGTGACTAAAATAGGATTTATCCATGTTTTGACAATGCCTTATTCACTGTAATTAATTTAGGAGAATAAAATAGGATGAGGGATTAGAGATGGACAGATAGAGAGGAAGATATATAGATAGGAAAGAGGAAAATAGAGAAAGAGAAGGAGATAGAGAGATAAAGGATTGATAGATAAACAGAGAGAGGGGGAGAGTTAGAAACAGAGAGGAATGAGACAGAGGAAAGGAGAGAGATAGAGGGAGTTAGAGAGAGAAAGGGGCTCAAAGAGAGATGGAGAGGGTGATATAGAGAGAAAGATAGATTGAGAGAGGGAAAGGGAGAGATGGATAGAGAGAGATATTAAGAGAGGAAGAGAGAGGGGGAGAGAAACAGAAGGTGAACTACACTTCACCGTTTGTTTCCTCGTTCAGTAGAGAAGAAATCTTTCGAGACTGAGGCAATTTTAATGTTTTGTTATTATCCAGAGTACCCCTATTTTTGGGGGGGGCTAGATTTTCATCACATTAGAAACCGACCGGGTTATCTGTACTTTCACTTAACAAATTAATAAAAGAAAAACATATTGTAAAATTTGAATTTAACATGAAAATACTATTTTAAAAAATAGCATGATAACATAAGTGCACAAGTGCCACTTTAGGTACTCCTTGGGCGTTGAGTTCCATGGCGACCAGCATAATTATTTAATGGTCGCTCCCTTAGCCCACCCACCCCCAGTCAAGGCTAATGCATGCGTACGTAACATTTTTTTATTTACTGACGTTGGCTTAGTAACTAAACGATTTATTGATAATTTCGTCACCCTTAAACGCATGCCGGAAGATTTAAATTGGTTCATTATTGTTGTAATGAAAAAAAAAGTTTCATTCAACACAAAACCAAAAACACATATTAATGATAAATTATTTATTATTATATTCATTGAAATTTACTAATTTTTAAATAAAAAAGTTTTTAAAAAAAGTTAATAAAAAAATAGTTGCTTATGTGCGCATAAAAAATTTGTTTTTTTTTGTTTTGTTTTTTTTTAGATTAGGTCCACCTTGGAATCACCCCCCCCAACCTCCAAATCTTAAGAACAGCTTCCGGAATAAACACCACTTTTGGAGGGGGGCCTATTTGCAAAATTTAACTGATATTTGTTGTCAGCATACCCACCCGAAAATACTATTAAAAATTTAAAAAAAGGAGGGGTTCAGTGCCCGTGGCAGAGAAGTAGATTTATTTATCAATAAAAGCTGCGGAGAAGTAAATTTATTTATCAATAAAAAACCGAAAAACATACAGTGTTTACCGATGTATTGGAAAATTCAAGATGGCGTCTGATTCTCTCTTTAACACGGTAAGTTTGGGAAAAGGTGTTATAAATAAAAAAAAACTATACAAAATACTATTAAAAACCCGCCGAATATATGTCAACCTATGTCACGGTAACATATATTGAGCGAGTTTTTAACAGTATTTTATTTGGGTTTTTATTTATAACACCTTTTCCCGAACTTACCGTGTTAAAGAGAGAATCAGACGCCATCTTGAATTTTCCAATACATCGGTAAACCCTGTATGTTTTTCGAGCTGAATAAACATGTTACATTGAATAAAAACACGAAAAATATATCAAGTTTGGTAGAAAAGTAACTTATCTTGCTTTTGATAACATTTATTTGTTATATATTTGTTTTTTGACAACTTTTTCGAATCTATGTGTACAGTAATACAAACCCCGGAGTAAAAACCATTTGGGGGGGATATTTAAAAAAAAAAGTCGATAAAAGTCGTCATTTAAAAAGAAATTTAAAATCAAATGTTTGTAAAAGTGAGAAATTATTAATAAATGTTTAGTAACATTTTTCGGTGCTAATGCAGAGAGTGATCCGCGCTATTTTTTAAATCGTGTTTTTTTTTTATTCCAACCAATCTTATATCGAAAAACCAAAAAAAACTTAAAAAGCAAGCGACAAATTTTTTTTGGGCCTCATATAATAAAGTAAAAATGTGTAAATTAAAAAATTTGGAAGATAAACAAATGAATTATGTTTTTTTTTTGTTTTTTTTTACTTACTTAACAGAAAATGAAATCTTTCGTCAATTCGTGGCTGTGAAATGAATCGAACCGGAAGTTCAGTTTTATCAACAGAACAGATTCGCACCACGGTTAAAAAAATATATTTATTTCATTTAATATTTTAATAATTCGCGAGGTAAATTTATTTTAATAACATAAAAACATGCCTCGACTCTAAAGATGGGTTGTCTGAAAATTTCAAATAAGTTGGTAACGTAGAAATATGGTTTTATTCGTTTGGAACGAACCAAATTTACATTTTTATATATATATATATATGCATATATATGTATATATATGTGTGGGGGGTATATTATGGCAAAATACAGACCTATAAACATGATGATTAAAAAATTTAAAAAATGAAAATAAATGTTAGTTAACCAAGTTTCGTTCCTCGCTCAATCGAGGAAAAATCGAATTAAAAAAATATAGTCATAAATGTGGCGGGGGAGTAATAATAAAATTAAAAATAAAAAAATACGAAAAATAAGCGGGGGCGGGGCAAAGCTGAATGTGTGTGTGTGTGTGTGTGTGTGTGTGTGTGTGTGTGTGTGTGTGTGTGTGTGTGGTCACGAATAGGCTCCTATATGGTTGACTATTTTAAACAACTGATTACATATAATGATAGAAGATGTATCGAGACACAGGAATGGGTATGTCTGATCTGACAGAACGGTGGTTCATAAAAATTGTGGGGTCTGCGTTCGCGCCTGGTCCACAAAGTATGGAAATAAAAAAGTTTTAAAAAATTTTTTTAAAGTTTACAAGTGTTTTTGATATAGATGTACATAAGAATACTTTGATAAGTATGTTTTAACTTAAATAGGGATGGTATAATAAAATTGTGGGATCTGCGTTCGCTCCTGGCCTCCATAGAATTGAAATAGGCACAAACTTTAATAAAGACTTTTCATATCTATCTGCGTAAGTATACTTTGATAATTACGTTTCAGTTTGATGAAATATGATATAATAAAATTATGGGGTGTTCGTTCGCACCTGACCTCCATAGAATGGAAATATGTCACAAAGTTTAACAAGGTTTTTTAATATAGATCCACAGAATATTGCGATAAGTGTTTCAGTGTGAATAGGTATGGTATAATAAATTATTGGGTTTATCTATTTTATTTTTACTTTCATCATATTTTGCTTTGGTTGTGATACCCCTAACTTCGAAGCTATCTCTTTACAACCCTTCCTTTTCATAACCTATCATAATTTCATAAATCAGAGTCTATTTTCTGTAGCCTGTTTTTTAACCCAGTCAACCACGGGTACTTTTGCTAGTATATATATATATATATATATATATATATATATATATATATATATATATATATATATATATATATATATATGGAAGTTCTGGAAGAAGACACCATCAATAATTGTACAGAAATGTAAGAGAAGATTGTGAATTAATAGCTAAAGCAATAAACATCTTAGCGGTATCATAAATAATGCACTTTGGACCATTGAAAGGTTAAACCAAAGAATAACCTAGGAACTGTATCAAGAAACAAGGAAACTAATGACCATGCACAATACACTACACCTAATAGATGATACTGATTCTACGGGAAAAGAAAAAAAGAATGGAGAAAACGGATTGGTAAATATAGAAAACTGAGTGTAAGATACAAAAGATCATTTGAAAAAAAATAACTCAGAAAGAATCATCACTGCAGCAATAATCACCATCAATATAAGCAATGCAGGAAGCAGCGAAACCAGAAAAGACTAGGAAGGAAAATAAGAAGAGATACAGCTACATGAACGATCGATAAAAATGACAAAAGAGAGAGTCACCATAATACATGGGCATAGCTAAAAAAGAAAAAAAAAGCCACTTGAAAACTTTCTTGAGATTATTAGGTACTAGCTGGACGGCAGACATTGCCCAATCGTACAATACGCTTAAAAATAATATTTTGATTAATACAGATTGCGTATGTTTTATTATAAAATCTATTCTCTATTGAATATTTTATGTTACGAGGAATAATTTGCCCGATGTACTAATTCGGAAAAACATAATAATGATAATGTCGTTCATCAAATTCCGTCTGTGTTTGTTTACAATATCACGTCATCTCATATTTTGGCTTGACGATCTTAGAAATAGTCTTGCTTCTCTTATAGATCAAAAAGAATTTTTACAGGGAATATTTTACGTTACACCGGCCAAGGTTATATTGGTGTAATTTAAAATATTCCCCTGTAAAAATTCTAAGATTGGATTTTTTTTTTTCATTACTTAATGGATGAATTTCTGTACAAAACATCTAAGAACACTGCCAGAAATATAAATTACCTTTGTGTGAAATTTGCAAAAGATAGGCTCAGCCGTTTTGGAACTCATGAGGAAGAAACTCACACACACACACAAAGTGACTTTTATATAAGAGTATAGATTTTCTTTCTGAGCAAATATTGTACATAAAAAAAACTCGACTAGCAACAACTATTACCAACAATTCCCCTCAACTTTCTATCGGTGTATAAATCTAAATTCAGATTCCATGAACAAAGTTTCTTTCCTAGAACTGTCCGCCTGTGGATCATTGTTTCGCTAGCTCGCCTCCAAGCCACCAACTACAATATGGTAGCGTTCAAGTTCAATGTAAACAAATTCTTGTTGAGCCTCTCCCCTTAAACTATCAAGTTCTACTCAACTTACACCATTAACGATAACTACACTGCCAGAACATAATTAAAGACTGTAAATTATAATTTACAAGAATTATTTGTTCGAACGAAAACTCTATAAAAGAACTATTGATATTGAATATCCTGTGGAACAAATAATTCTTGCAAATTATAATTAACAACCTTTAATTGCGTTCTTGTACACACACACACACACACACACACAAACACACACACACATATATATATATATATATATATATATATATATATATATATATATGATAGACTCTTCCATTGATTTTGACGTATGAGGTTCCGCTACAACAACTAAGTCGCTCAGAAATCCACACAGATGATTTGTTTATAATGGTGAAGGCTTTGTGTAGAACCAACCACATTTTTGGTATTACTGCTAATCTTTGTCGGTGCAGATGACTGCCACGGGACAGAGTATACAGTAGATCGCAGGTTTTTACATCAGAGTTCCCTTCTCCTAGATGCATGTCTTAACGAAGACTGGGGATGCATCTCTCTCAGAGTATTAATACACGTCCATAAATTGAGCCAAAATTCCAAATATTTAACCTTGATTTTAATCAAATATAAACCACATGCAAAAAACACTACTTTCGAGATTTTTTTTTTTTTAATATGACATTTTCAGCCTTTTTCTTACTATATAAGAGGGTGAAATAGGGTAGCAATTAAAAAGAAAATGATATGTTTTTATGAGTATAAGACAGAATGTCAGTTTTTCTATATCCATTCGGAACATACAGACAAATTATGATACTTTACGCCAATCAGCTATGTTCTATTAGTTGATTAGTTTAGGAGTAGATACTGTGGATAAATATGTATTAACATATAAACGAACCAAACTTTATATGAATGGAGATGATAGTGTATCCAAATTTTATCCTATGTAATAAACAGTTCATCTCTTATAACTTATAATCTATTATATAAATCCCACCTGTCTGTTCAAATGTTTGTATGTATGTATGTATGTATGTATGTATGTATGTATATATGTTTAAGGTCATGTCATATGCTACTGGTACCATGTAACCCAGTACTACCTGCCTCATGGTCGGGTCACCGGCGACTAAACTGGTTCCTCCACCAGACTTGTTTGGTGAGGAGGGCGGCTAGTCTCCCTGAAGGATTAAAAACAAGACCTTTCAAAGGGCGAATGAACACTTTTTGGGGTCAACGGCCAACTAGCACCGTGTATATATATATATATATATATATATATATATATATATATATATATATATATATATATATATATATATATGCGTGTGTTGGGGTGAAGAGGGCTCCCGTAAGCCGTGGTGAAGGCAACCTTTCTAGGAGAAGCAAATCTCTGATTTAAAAAACCATAAAGCGGGAGACCAATACCCGCATTAAGCTGGTCTGCAGTTTAACTTGTTGCTGGCTATCTTGTTCTTGCTTGTTGCTGGATCTCAACATTTTGAACCGAGAGAGAGACTTAGCTGTCGTACAAAGCTAAGACTCTGTAACATCATCTTTGTATAGATACTCCCTCAGGCATTTGGGCTCATGGATTTTAAATGTCTGAGGGAGTGGCACTCGTCTGACAAGACGTTGCAATCATCATGTATGTATATATGTTTAAGGTCATGTCATATGCTACTGGTACCATGTAATCCAGTACTACCTGCCTCATGGTCGGGTCACCGGCGACTAAACTGGTTCCCCTACCAGACTTGTTTGGTGAGGAGGGCGGCTAGTCTCCCTGAAGGATTAAAAACAAGACCTTTCAAAGGGCGAATGAACACTTTTTCTGGGTCAACGGCCAACTAGCACCGTGTATATTTATGTATATATATATATATGTGTGTGTGTGTGTGTGTGTGTGTGTGTGTGTGTGTGTGTGTGTGTGTGTGTGTTGGGGTGGAGAAGGCTCCCGTAAGCCGTGGTAAAGGCAACCTTTCTAGGAGAAGCACATCTCTGATTTAAAAAACAATAAAGCGGGAGACCAGTACCCGCATTAAGCTGGTTTGCAGTTTAACTTGTTGCTGGCTATCTTGTTCTTGCTTGTTGCTGGATCTCAAAATTTTGAACCGAGAGAGAGATTTAGCTGTCGTATAAAGCTAAGACTCTGTAACATCATTTCTGTATAGATACTCCCTCTGGCATTTGGGCTCATGGACTTTAAGTGTCTGAGGGAGTGACACTCGTCTGGCGAGACGTTGCAACCATCATGTATGTATGTATGTATGTATGTATGTATGTATGTATGTATGTATGTAAGTATGCCTAAAACTTTCGACAGAGGCCACGGACTTTCACGAGATCGGTATCGTTTTGAAACTCGACTCTTTGGACAACAAATATCGAAAAATGGGCTAAAAACATTAATTTCTTCATCCTCATCTGGACAGTTTTCAAAAAGAATGGTCTTTTTTTTGCGTCGCCATTTTTGCAAGTCATCGTATCGGTTAGAATAACTTTTCTAATTTTAACGTTCTGAACTTTCGGTCGCGTCATGGAGTAAGGGTAAGACGTCAGGGTTTCTTTCACTTTCTTTTCCGCCTTCGCGTCACGGGTTCGAACCTGCCTGCCTACTACCATTTTTTTTATTTTTGCTCATTTGCTCATACACCTCCAAATACTCGGGCAACGCCGGGCATCCAGGCTAGTTTAAAATAAATTAACCTCCAAAGAACGCACTTTGCTACCGACACACACACACACACACACACCACGCGCACGCGCACACACACGCGCGTGCGCACACACACAAATATGTATGTGTGCGTGCGTGTGTGTATGTGTCTTTAAAGTCTCTTTAAAACGTACATCTATTTCACAATAAACATCTACTTAACCGGACATTTTTAACCTCCGAGATAAAAGCGTAAACAGAAAACATGTAAAATGTTCGGATTTAATCTTTCTTGTAAACATTTCCGTTATTAATAGCTGCCATGTATATATGTTCTGTTCGACAATACATAAACGTAAAATGTTCCAAATTGTTAACTACAGAAAAAGTAAAAACAGGGGAAATAATTTTTTAGGAACTGGGTGATCGCTTTATGGGGGAAGTGGACCGCAAAGCAACGTCTGTATTAAAACTCACAATTCTAGAATAATTTTTTTTAAGCGGACAGTTTCATAGAGAGATATAGACACACGCACACACAAACACACGCACAAATATACACGCATATATCTATTATATAAAGCTGAATGTGTGTGTGTGTGTGTGTGTGTGTGTGTGTGTGTGTGTGTGTATTTGTGTGTGGTCACGAATAGGCTCCTATATGGTTTATTATATTAAAAAACTGATTTTATATAATGATAGAAGATGTATCGAGACACAGGAATGGGTATGTCTGATCTGACAAAAACGTGGTTCATTAAAATTGTGGGGTCTGCGTTCGCGCCTGGTCCACATAGTATGGAAATAAAAAAGTTAAAAATGTTTAAAAAAAGTTTACAAGTGTTTTTGATATAGATGTACATAAAAATATTTTGATAAGTATGTTTTAACTAAAATAGGGATGGTATAATAAAATTGTGGGGTTTTCGTTCGCGCCTGGCCTCCATAGAATTGAAATAGGCACAAACTTTAATAAAGACTTTTCATATCTATCTGCGTAAGTATACTTTGATAATTATGTTTTAGTTTGAAGAAATATTATATGATAAAATTATGGGGTGTTCGTTCGCACCTGACCTCCATAGAATGGAAATATGTCATATAGTTTAACAAGGTTTTTTAATATAGATCCACAGAATATTGTGATAAGTGTTTCAGTGTGAACAGGTATGGTATAATAAATTGGTATAAAAAATGGTATAATATATGTTATAAAAATAGTATAAAAAATGGGGTTTATCTATTTTATTTTTACTTTCATCATATTTTGCTTTGGTTTGATACCCCCAAATTCAACCCAAATTTACAACCCTTCCTTTTCATAACCTATCATACTTTCATAAATCAGAGTCCATTTTCTGTAGGCTGTTTTTGAACCCAGTCAACGACGGGTACTTTTGCCAGTATATATATATATATATATATATATATATATATATATATATACGTAATTTATAATCATGTTATTTCACGTATACACACATAATGTTACAAAGTACCTTCAATAAGTTTCTAAACTTTTTTGTACAGGCATTTAAAATTGTCGTAGACACTTGAAAATTCAGTATGTTATTCCTATACATCTTATGAGATGACCGACAAATTTTTATGATTCCAGGTTCAAATGAACAGCTATAGCAGGTTTTTCAATACACCCTACTGAAGCCTGATTGTCACAGCTGATGTAGCCAGAGGTGATTACTTCAAAGGAGACTAGAGTTTCATGTTAATAAAAGTGTCTATACGAAAAAAGTTTGGAAAATTATTTAAGGCACCTCGTAATATAATATATTGTGTATAGATTTTCAATATTTATTTCAACATTATTCAATAGTATGAAAATATATTTATAGCAAACTACATACAGTGGCGTAGATGTCGCAGACACGGATGCCTCTGTGTAGCTTAATCTACGAAGTGTCTTAAATACGTTTCCAGACTTTTTTTCGTAGACACTTATTGATGATATATAAATGAAACTCTTGTCCACTTCGGAGAAATCTCCTCCTGCTGCAATGAACTTGTTGTACCGTTCCAACAACTTCTGGAAGACCCATAGCATCATCTTGTGTGAGTCAATGACCCTCGTCACAACCTCTTTCATCGCCTCAATAACGACAGGCTCTAAAGTTTTCCTCGAGCTTATGCAATAGCAAAAAGTCAGAGGGAGCAAGGCTTGGAGTATAAGGAGGGTGAGGACCTGTCTTACTATCAATCTTGTCAAATAATCTGATCTTTTTTGAGCACCGTTGGGACGAACTTTGCGCAAATATTCCGCATCTTCAGTTCTTCTCTAATAATTGTGTGTACAGTTCCTACACTGACATCAAACTGTGCACTTATTGTCTATATAGACACACGACGGTCCTTATCCATTAAATTTTTTATTTGGCCAATCAACTCTGGTGTTCTGACTTCCTTACTCCTCCCACACCTCTCATCATCCCTTACAGACTCCCTGCCTTTCTTTAATTACTTATTTCACACAAAAACTGATACTCGATTCATGCAAGATGATGCAAAAGCAGTCTGATCTATTCCATAGGTTTCTGTGGCATTTTTCCAAGTTTAACACTAAATTTCATTGTATAACGTTCCGTCAAAGTGTTCCCGCGTCCAGATTGCATTTTGAAATTCATCAGTTGTGACAACCAGGCTTTAGTAGGGTGTATTCCAATTCCTGTTGTAGTTGTTCATTTTAACCTGAAATCATAAGAATTGGGCAGTCATCTTATAAAATGTATAGCAATAACATACTGAATTTTCAAGCGTCTACGACAATTTTAAATGCCTGTACAAAAAAGTCTGGAAACTTATTTAAGCCACCTCGAACGAATAGATATTTAGAAAAATTACAAATCATATGGGTTTTTTTTATAGAGTAAATGCAACATACTATAGCCATATTCGAACTTTTTCTAAAATATTAAAAGAATAATAATGGTTGTTAAAAAATTATTTATTTCTTATTGAAATTCCATTTTATGCATTCTTTTTGTGCAGTACATTTAAATGATTTTGTTATATTTTGTTTTGTGCACAGTTTCTATTGATCACATTAATGCAACATGTTGTAAAATAATATAAAATATTTATATCATCCGATTTTATTAGGTTAATTTTGGTAAACCTCTTTACAATGGCTTCATGTGTTGCAATAAAGTAAAATTTTATTAACCGAACTTAAACTAAACATAATGACTTTTCAATCGCCATTAAACAATGATCAGTACAACATCTGCTATGTAACAAATATTAAGCTAATGTCTAAAAAGCAATATATCGTATTTCTTACGTTAAGAAATACCTTTTTTCGGGTCAGGGGTACAAACTCATTCCTTGTATTTTAAGAGGAAATTTATTTGTTGGGTTGTCGTTTATAAATATTGCTAAAAAGAAGTTAAAGGGTAATCTAAATCAATATACAATCTATCTATAAATCTATAAAAGTGAGAATGCATGTGTGTGTGTGAGAACAACTCTCAACCTATATACTCAAACAATTTTTGATCTACAGATTTGAAATTTGGTATATAAGGTATTCAGACATGTCGAAAACTTTTAATCGATTTTCATTCGGAAAGAGGACTACTAAGGGGTCAAAATTGAAAACTTGCTACTTAAGTCATTGGATTTATCTCTGTTTGTCAACTGTTTCACGACTGCGCAGACATTGTCGTGAACAGCTTCCTAATGTAAAGAATTATTAGGTTTGAAAACAATTTTCGTGGTAAGATGGTCTAATGATTATCGTAGTTAACTCACTGTGTTTTCGATCTTAGCTCCAGTTTTTTGGGGGGTTTTTTGTTTTTGTTTTTTACTTAGAAGAATTGAACTGTTTATAAAAATCATACTACTTGCATGCACATGTCTCAGTTTCTGTACGAATTAAAATATAATATTTGGGCATATTTTACGACCGAGAAACGTCGGGCGGTCTGTTTGTATTGAAAATAAAACTAAAGTTTTTTTTTATGAATTATAGATAGATATTTTGGTTATAAATTTTCTGAATAAAATGATATGAGATAAGGATTTGGGATTTAGTGTTAGTTTTTATTATATCATAACTTAAATATTTCGACTTTTCCGAAGTTCAAATTTTACATTTCGTTCCATGAATACTTCCCCCGCCTCTCTCTCTCTCTCTCTCTCTCTCTCTCTCTCTCATATATATATATATATATATATATATATATATATATATATACATATTAATATACGCATTACCTCATATGAATTCGTTTTCGAACATTAAATTTGCTGCCATCATCATTATATGAGGTAATGCGCCATATGATACATACATACATACATACACACACACACACACACACACACAAATATATATATGTAGTGAATAAATGACAAAAGTCTATACTCCAAAGTTCATGATGTTGACCATCTTATAATGTATTCCTTTAATTCAGTTGACATTTACAATTCTTGACAGTATTTGTTTCGTAGCGCAAAATCAATCATTTAATTATAATTAATAATAATTATTATATCAATCAATGAATCTATAATGCCCTTAACTCATCAGAAGAAATAGCAACAATCAATCCATCAAAAGGAAATGAAGTACGTTTTGACATGATTAAATCGGAAATTGGAATAGAAGCTGTAAATACCTTATAATATGTTTCCATTACGCAATTTTGGATTTTAGAAGTATACGTATGTGGAAAAAACTTTAATAATTATTTGTACTCCTTTGTCAAACAAAAAAATTTTTTGGTAATTTTATATATAATTTAACTAACTCTGCTCCTATCTGATTAAATCGAGTTTTACAGATCTTATATAGTAAAACCCTTGAATAATGCATTTATATTATTGCTCTATCTCGCATATCTCGCATATTGAGCTTTCTTTATCTGCGTGAGATTGTCTTATAAATATTTATAATAATGCTTATTTGGATTTTATGTTCACGGTATTAGACAATTTGTAACCATACGACATTTTAGTATTTCATTTAAATATCTATATATATATATATATATATATATGTGTGTGTGTGTGTGTGTGTGTGTGTGTGTGTGTGTGTGTGTGTGTGTGTGTGTGTGTGTGTGTGTGTGCGCGCGCGTGTGTGTGTGCCATTTCATATGCGTATGTTCCCTATACAAAGTAAGGTTAGAGAATCTACATAAAATTCAATTGTGTATTTTTATGCAAAATGAAAGTGGTTATGAATGTTTAAATGCGCGCATTATGAACTACAAGTACAAAATTCTTTTTCAAATTTCACCCATATCCAATTTTCATTAAATCATATTTCAAATTTTCGTCGGCTAAGCAATGGAAACAATCTCATATTGTCTACGTTCCTCTCTATTTACCAAATCGATACGCGTTCATTAAGTGAGCTAAAACTCCAAATACGTATATCCGATTTTAATCATATTTAAACCATATGCACTACTTCAGAAAGTTTTTTCCTTGAATAAAATATCTGCATTTTCTGGCTATATTAGGGGTGATACAAAGGAGCAATTTAAAAAGAAGTAATATGAGTATAGGACAACATGATATAGTAGTACTCCTAGTTCTATCCCCAGCAACGTCTGGTATTCCTGCTAGTTAAATATAAAGTTTGCAATAATAAACGGATTGTCAAAAGCTGAACAAATAATTTTTAAACGGAAAATTCAAATTGGGGGTCTTAAAATCACAAGATTAACCATCGTTTGACGCGGATAATTTGAACCAGTCAATCTCCATTTTAATAGCGTTTCGAAGTTCTATGTTTCAAGTGAAATATTCAGACGAGTAGGATCCTCCACATGTGTTATTTCGTAATTTTAGGAGAATCAAACGAGAAGCAAAATGAAAACAAATCATAGATACGAAACTATTGTAAAATTTGTCTCCTTTACGAGAACTAAACTTCACCAAAATTCTAGTTGAATAATCTCTACTCTTACAAAAAAGAAAAAAGAAAAGAAAAAAAAAACAACTTTGTCGGTGTCTCTGTGAGTTCAGTCCCTATGGACTCAAAAATGGTTGGATTGATTTTTATGAAATTTAACACGAAGGTACTATACATGCCTGGCAGTGTCCCTAGATAGGCGTTGTGTCGGAATGTCTTCGATAAGTATCGATAATCAAAATAATCCGATAAAAGAAGGAACAGACAATTTCAACCAAAGTTAACACCTTACACAGCCTAACATCACAAGTGCGTTTGAGAAGTTTCATTATTACACAAGCAGAAAGGTTCGAAATAAAAAAAATCAAAAGTATGATCTTTTATATGACAGGGGCGCAGTTGAAATGATGTTTCTGTTTAAAGCACAATTGTACCATGATACTTGACTTTTTCATTTTAAACTTAAATTCAAGTCATTGTCACACCACAAGCAGTAAATCCAGACATAAAATCAGCAGTGGGTTTTTGATATGACAGGGGCGCGTTCGAAATAAATGTTTTTTGTTTAGAGCACAACCGAAGCATGATACTTGATTTTTTAATTTTAAACTTTAATTTAATCCATTATATATATATATAAATTTATTTTATAAAATCAACAATGTAGACTACGCTGTATTGTGAACTAAGTCACTGCTAAAGGCATGTGAAGATTCCTTCCGGTGCACTGCGATGGGTCTCCAATTAGAACAGGAAATCAATCGATTTGATTGAAAAATAGATTTCACCGATTTGGATGATTATAAAAAATATGGGAGTGTGAAGCATTCGTTGACTCAATCCCAGGACACGTCGGGTCTCCCTGCTAGTTTTTAATAGTTGGATTATTCAGACTACTGTTCTCATGATGGGTGTTATTTTCACAACGTTTCGGTCGATGTAATCTTTTGTCAGGTGTATCTTCTCGAAATCGGGAATTCTTCTGTCGAAGTTGTGAATCTACACGGAATTTCGAACTCTTTATTTAATCGACAAAGGTAATACTCTCGTTCCCTCGGCAATGATTGGAAAAAATTCTAAGTTATTTGCAACTGTATTATCGCCTTCACTAAATATTGAACCTTCAACCTGCAGAAGAGTGTATCTTACAACTGAATTTTACCAAGTATCCATTGCACCACAAGTCCTTACGGTTCAGTGGGGAAATATTTCCAAGTTCGATAAATAGACTCCAGAGTTCAACGCGATACACCTGAAGAAGGTTAGTGTAAACATCGACAGAAAAGCTGCGGAAATAAATATCAAAATGAGAACAGTAGTTCGAATAATTCAAATAATAATTATTATCAATCCTCATCTAAAAAATTCAGAAACACGAGTAATTTCCATTTCACACGTATTTCCTTTTATAATCTTTCCTTTTTAATTTCTCTCCGTATTATTGTGAAAGCGGATGGAGTGAACCGAATTACTTTTATGCAAAAATGTCTTGGTTTTGTTCTATTTAAAGTTGCTACGAAACAATAAATATGGGATTGCAGTCTTTTATTTGAAAAAGGTAGCTCAAGTATATGAATTAGATTTTGTAGCAGAGTAAAACAAGATAGAGGAATGGGTTAGGCGAAAGATGCTAAAAGGTTCACCGATAAAGACGGTAAAAATAGGAGAGGTAAAGAGACAAACATAAAGATACTATTTGAGAGAGAGAGAGAGAGAGGGAGGGAGAGAGAGAGAGAGAAATTGTAATATAAAGACTGTACACATTATGCCCCTTCTAATTAAATTTATATGATCCCGAGCAACGCCGGCTAGTTATTACATAATTTTAAAAGAATCCAATTTATTTAATGTACATTCGAAATAGTTTGAGATTTGATCTTTTTCGGCGTGCGAAACATTCGTTGATCATCGTTCAATTCCAACTTTCAAGTTTTACTTATTATAATGCTGTCGCACAATGCTTATTCCTAAAAGGTATACAATAAATATGGTTTGTATATAACATTAAAGTACTTGTGGTAGTAAGACCTCAATTTGGAAGACTAGGGAGTACGGAACTCTAGCATTACTCCCTGCACTAGAACGCTAGTAGCTGTCAGATTAATTCGATGGTTCATCTAAACTTTGGAATCTTCGGGGAATTTAGAGCCATCATTATCTATTGTCCACTCTGACCCGGTGTATTAGGACCAGTTAGAACACCATATACATGATTTCCAAGATATATATACATATATTACATAGATTTATGCCATGAAGAGCTGGTTAAAACTAATATCATGGATAAGGATTTGAAGAATTGAATCGTACAAACTTTTACTAAAATAAACTGATTTGTCAATAAAGGAAACAAAAAATGCGTCAAAAAGTGAAAAGAATGTTACGATACTGTTTTAAATAAATTCTCATTCTCTGTTCACGCTATCTTTATTACTCTCTATTTCTCTCTCTATCTTCCTGTTTCGCTCTCTTTCCCCTATTTCCTTTATTTCTTTCCTTTTCCTCTATACTTCTATTTCGCTTCATCTATCCCTCTCTTCTCTTTGTTTATTTCTTTTTTTTTCTCTCTTTCTCCGTCTTTGTATATGACACTATTTCTTTCCTTTTCTTTTTCTCTTTCTTTCTTTCTTTCTTTTTCTCTCTTTCCTTTTGTTTCGCTCTATTTCGCTTTCATTATTTCTATTTCGCTCGCTCTACTTTTTTTCTGTTTTTTTTTGTATTTTTTTTTTTTTTTTTACAAAAAGGTCACCACTTATCAAGGCCCGGAAGCAACTCATGGATAAGTGTACAGAAGTCAATGGGACAATATCTTAGTAATCGTTAGTAGTGGAAATTTGGTAGATTGGAATACTTAAGTGAATGACTCATCAAGAATTTGTTTACGTTGGACTTGAAGACGACCATATTGTAGCCAGCTGGAAAACAGGCAGAGAGTTCGACAAGCATGCTGTTCATGGAACCCATGTTTAGTTTCAGGCACAGATAAAGAGTGGAGGAAATTATTGATAGTGGTTTTAGCTAGACGAGTGCTTTTCGTGAAAGTTTGGAGAGAAGGAAATATAGATTCGAGCTCAGACCAGCACTTGTCATCAAAATAGCAATAGCGCAAAGACAAGATAGCAACGTCTTTCTGTGGCAAAGAGGTTGCATGGAAGAGAAATAGGCATCCCTATTCGGATACGAAGCCTATTTTGAACTCTGCCTATATGTGGCAACAGTATTCGATTCTTGGATGATGTACTTGCCTTTTATACAGCTAGAAAATTGCATCAGCATTAAGATATCAACTGGAGTGGTAGAATGTTTCCACTAATTTTTCAGCGACCTTGGCAACGGATTTGATGTACGTGTTTTATTTCAGAAAAGGAGGAAAGGTCAAGCCCAAAAACTTATCAAAACATGAAGTCTCCCCAAGACGAGATCCATTCATTGCGATTGATTCCAACCGAGGATCAGAGCGTTGATGATGTAAAGATAGAAGCTTGGTTTTAGATGCATTAAAATTAACCAGCCAACCCTTTCCCCATTGAACCACGTGCTCAAGATCAGAAAGTAAGAGAGAACTTGGTCATTTACGACCTTTGAAATGTTGCTACCTCTTCCCCCCCTCTTTTTCCATAACGCCATCTATTTCTCTTTCTTTTTGATTCTCTTCTTTTTTCTGTCTTCTTTCTCTTTCACACACTTCTTCTCTCATCTCTCTCTCCCTCTCTCTCTCCCTCTCTCTCTCTCTCTCTCTCTCTTAACTTCTATCGTTCTTTCTTTATCAATCTTTTCGCCTTTTCTCTCTTCATTCTCCTCTTTCGCTGTTTTCTATTTCGTAATAAATAGGCCAATATTTTTTTCTTTTCTAAAAAGAAAATGCAAGCGAGTCATTTAGTCTTTTGTTAAAAGCTTACATTTTCAGAGAAATCATCAAATAACGCTAGCATTTTTTAAGTGGCAATAGATAATTTTATGTGAAAAACAAATATGCCAACAAATACTTTCTAAAAATGTCCCAAAACTACGAACAGACAAAAAAAAACAGCACAAAAAATAGTTCCTCAATAATTTTTGTTTTTATTGTGGATATAAAATCTAAAATTACGAAATAAATAAACGCGTACACGTTTCAGTGATAATGTTCCTAGCTGATACAAAATTGAAACCATATCCTTCGCTCTGATAGTTTTACGGCCTGCCTTCCCCCACCATACACCATCCTGCCCCTTCCTCTGCGTCCCTAACCCTAACTCTATCTTTCTCCACACACACATGTACGCACACACAGACATGTAAATACAAAGAGCTAAACTAATTTCTCCATATTCCAGCATCAGTTAATGTCATAAATAACTTACATTAGATAATAGAAATTGGAGTAAAAAGACCCCTATATAAAAATTTATATATATATATATATATATGTGTGTGTGTGTGTGTGTGTGTGTGTGTGTGTGTGTGTGTGTGTATTGCTAATGAAGCCATACATGACTTATGTTGCCAGGGTTCGAATCTCTTCACTGGCGTTAATCGTGACACTCTGCACTGATGATTCCCGAAAGGATGAAACACTAGTGTTTGTAGGTATTTAATTATTATAGTAAATAATTATATATATATATATATATATATATATATACTAGCTGTACGTGGCCACGCGTTGCTGTGGCTCAGTTTGTTAAAATGGAACACATTCCTCAAGAAAAATTGCATTTTGTTCGTTTATTTACTTTTATTATTTTTTGCAATTTTTTTAATCAATAAAAGTTATTTTTTCCCCAAAAAAGATTAATTTTTTACCATAAATGGTTAGGTGAAAGTTTTTTTTTTCAGGAAAACTTGCACTTTTTTTAAAAAGAAATTTGGCAGTAAACGTTTCTCTTTTAAAACGGAATTTAAATTATAAAAGAACAGATTTACTTTACATGAACACTGTAAATAGTTATGCGAACGTAGACAAAAGTTTGATTCTTTTTTTCACGAGAATGTACAAATTATATTTTTTAACAGATGTTAAGAAAATAAACAGAAAAATACTTCCATCATTAATTATGCAGAAAACTAAATAAAATGTTGATTTAGTGTTTCAACATTATGCTTATAAATTACGATAAAACTTGCTGGAACGGAAACTTAAATTTCACTCCGTTTTAATCTTTCTTAATTTTTTAATTGTGCCCCCCAAATGAATATAATCAAAACAGTAACATTCAACAATTGTACATTATGTATATAAAACACAAAATATTTAAAAAAAAAAAAATAGAAAAAAGTTAATAACGAAAGGGAAATAATTTCATTTTTAAACGAAAAAGTCAGTTTGGTATATCTTTTTGTTATTTTTTACATAAGTCCAGCTTACCATTCACATTGGAAATGTTGACATTTATAGGTTGTCGGGTACGTTTACAACGAATAAACACTCCAATCTAGTAGATGTATCAGAATTTGTGTAGGAATTTTTGACACCCCTATCAGGAAACTGCGAGTAAAATATAAAAAACTCATAATTTCTCTTTTACAAGCGGGTTGTTTATCTTCTTTATGGATTATACTTCCAAAATAAGCTATTAGTTGTTTTAAAAGTAATAGAAATATTTTTTTTATTTTTTAAAAAACAGTAATGAATTTTACGAACTCAATATTTTTCAATTTTTGAACTTTATAAATCTATCAAATTTTTTCTATTGATTCTATTTTTACGATATTTTCAGGATCAATGTGAAATTTTATGCTCTTTCCAATAAACCGAATATAATATTTTAAACAAACGTTTTGTTTTACATTCACGCCCCCCCCATTTTCAATTGTCTATAAAAGTAAATAATTAATTTACACACCAAAGTTTTATATATCACAAATTGAAGAGAAAAGGTCAATAAATAATATATTCAAATTTAAAACAAAAAAGTAGCGTTTTTTTAGAAATTTACCTGTAAAGTTCGAAATTTTTTTTTTAAACCACGTTGTTTTTTCTTTTGTTTTTTTTTTTAATGAAACGTTGGTCTTTGCTCCTTTAATTGAAAAAAAATTAGGGCTTGAATGAGATTTTTCGAGTAGTTATAAGCTTGGAAAGACAGGGGGTCGAATAATTCACGCCTCCCATTTTGAAATGTCTATTAAAAAGTAAATAATTAATTTACTCACCAAAGTGTTATATATCAGAAATTGAAGAGAAAAAGTCAATAAATAATATATTCAAATTAAAAACAAAAAAGTAGTGTTTTTAGAAATTTACCTGTAAAGTCCGAAATTAATTTTTTTTTTAACCACGTTGGTTGCTTTTTTGTTGTTTTTTTTTAATGAAACCTTGGTCCTTGATCCTTTAATTGAAAAAAAATTAGAGCTTGAGTTACATTTTTCGAGGAGTTATAAGCTCGGAAAGACGGGGTGGAATTATTCACTTTTTTCACGAAATTTCTGATACACCTACCAATCTACCGATGTTAGAACGGCTTTCGGAATAGACACCCCTAACCTTGCCAGCATACCCGAAAAGCTATAAAAGTTCACGTGTCGAATGTGAACGATGAGTTGGACGTAATGTAAAAATGTACCGAATTTAAGAGGGAACGAAATTCAAATTTCCGTTCCATTTTTACAACAACCGTAAAGCAGAGCATTCTATGCAAATTTTACATAACTTACTGAATGCTATTTTTTAAGCAAAAAAAAAAAAATTATGTTTGGCTATAAATTCCTAAACTCATTTCACCCTAAATAATTTAGGTGACTGAAATAGGAATCTAATTGAATCTTTTATTTTCTGATAGTATATGAGAAATTTATTTTTCTTCGAATTCATTAATACGGACTTTAGGGGCTTTTTCGGAATATTCCTGTAAAAATTATTTTTTATTGTTACAAATTACGATGCTTTATTTATATAAAAAAGCAAAAATAAATTCTTGCGTTTTTTATTTACTACTGAAAACCATAACTTTAGTAAAGGTATTTTTTGTTTAATCAAAATAAAACATTTTCACTAAGAGTTAAGTAAACATAATTAGTTCATTATATTCTGCGATCATTATTTGATAAATACTGAAATTTTCATTAAAATTGGTTAATTTCCTGATTTTTAGTGAATTTTTAAGTAAAGGGAAGGATCAAAATGTTTATACACTTTGAGCGTCGGCATTCATTGTATGTCCCTACCATTTTTCGATGAATATTTGATAGCAAAGCGACCACGTGCGGTTAATTTAAATCAAATTTCAATCACATGGCTACATTATCAATAATCATGTGATTAAACCCATTGAAAATTTACCGATATTACAAACGCATTATGTTTACATTAAGCCTGTGAGACCAAAATATCCTTTTCTGACATTTAAAAAAACCCGCGAGGTCAGGAGAAAGAAATGTCCAGAAAATCGCTAGATTTTTAACTTTTATTATCTGAAATTTTCAAAAATCGCTAATTCACCCCCCCCCCAAAAAAAAACTCCATATTTTAACTTCCTACACTAAAAATATTATAAATATAGTATATTCAATGTATAAAATGTTCCGTGTTTTCTTACTATATGTTTCTGAAATTATATTGAAGCGGTTAGCTCCACAGAATGCTTATATAGTTTATCAGCTAGTTTTACCTGTTTTTTTTTTCAGAGAGGGTATTTTTTTTATTTATTTTTTTTGCAAGAAACAAATCATAAACTCAAACTTTTTATAATAAAAGTTAAATTGAAATATACTGCAAATTAAACATCACAATAATAGTGCAACATATTTTGAAATTAGAAAAATAAAAAACACAAAAAAAACTTTGTTTTAGCATGTTAAAAGTATTTAGGTTGGTGGATAATTAAATTCTACTGTATTGGTATAAGTTTTTTTTTTTTTTTGCTGTTGTTTCTTGCTTTTTACAATTTTCGATTAAATACTTCTAAATTAAGCGGGATTGCTTAGATCATATTTTAAAATAAACTTCGGAGGTTGGAATACCCCCCCACCGAAAATGTACTTGGAAAAATCGATTTTAAAGCGAGATTTAAGAATGGTTAGCCGACAAAAAGGTGAAAAACAAAACAAATGATCAATAAATAATTGTTACCAAAGGTAATAAATGCTACTTTTTTTTTTACTTACATGAATGAGTTTATTTTATGTTTTAAAGTATTTTCAAGCGCTTTTCTTTATTTTTTAATCTAAAATTGTGGGTGTGTGGGTGCGAAATATCTCCAGATTTTCTAGAATTCCCCGCTAGATTACAAACGAAATCTCCAGATCTAGCAGGAAAACCGCTAAATTAGAAACACTGGTCACGTGGCAGGAAGCGGTAATAAATAATTGTCCCTAAATAAAAAACATGGCCTATCGGTACAAAGAAAACCACCTATTTATCATGGAAAATTAAGTATAATGTTATAATTAAAAAGAAATATATAAAAACACACATGATATAGTAAACATATTATACCAAAACGTGGAAGCCATCCGTCCAGTAGTTTTTTTAGACTATTAATTGCGAACGAACCAAGAGTTACATTTATATATATATATATATATATATATATATATATATATATGTATATATATATATATATATATATATATATATATATATATATATATACATGTTGATTAGTTTTTTACTTCGTTTTTTTTTAAGGAATTTAGCATTACGTTTAACACCTACAGTATTTCTGTTTATAATAAATGAGAATTCTGCATAAAATAAAATAGAATATTTATTGAATCGATTGTCGCAACGTAAAACATTCACGGCAAGCACTCGCCTAGTTTCAGCTACTGCTTTCTCTCTCTCTTTCTCTCTCTCTTTCTCTCTCTCTCTTTCTCTCTCTCTCTTTTTCTCTGTACCAAACTATAAAGGAAAATTCCATAAGCAAATTGTATTTCCTAGAACTGTGGAGAACAATACCACGCGGCTGCTTCCCAGCTGACTATAACATAGTCATTTTCAAGTCTAATGTAGAAAGAATATTGTTGAGAAATTTCTACTCAATTTCTACCATTACCGTTTATCACGGTGTCCTTTATCCCTGAATAGCTTCTAGTCCTTGATAAACAGTGATACCCTTGCAAGAAAAAATATATAGCTCAGACTAAGTGATAATGGACGTTTTAACTAATGCTTTATATTTTTAACATCGCTATCATTAGAATTGGGCTTCATAGCAATAAGAGAATTCTTGTTGAATGGGGTTTGCCGCCTATTAAATCAGTTCAGTAAGTATGTGTGTGACGTCATATCGTTTGGAGGGGGTACAAAATTAGTGGAACGCATTATGGAAAAACAACACGTCACTGAAGGGAATGTTAGGATTCAAGTAACACTTCATGCTGGGAAACACGCGGTCTTATCATTCGTGTGGAAAGCATTTAAATCACGCCAAATTCGACATGAAATCAGATCAGATTCACGTCTTCATGACAAAAAAATATCGTGCTACGATGACGATATTTTTCTCAGAGGCACGGTGTACTCTGCAACTCGATACAAATTGTATGTAAATTATTTTTCCTTCAAAACATACACACGTACAATGATGGAGAGAACTTGAATGCCTACTAGACACCATGTAGATAGCGTCTCCGATATCTCTGTTTAGGGGTTTGTATGAGACTCTGACATGAGGAAATTTCCATTAATAAATAAACCCTGGAAAATTATTTAAAAAATCGGCGTGCTTTCGCCTCAAGCCAACCAGCATATTTCACATAGTAATACGTAAACAGCCATTGGTAATGAGTACAAATATATGTGAAAAAAATAAAAACAAATATTGATAGGCCGCCACCAAGGATAAAAAGCGTCCCAGACTGTAAATTCTATACCATATTATAAATCATACCTTTAAAACCATTGTACATGTATTTTAACCACGTTCTTAACACGGTAAAAAAAACGTGTATTTCTTTTACACACGAGACGCTTCACTAGTTCAAGAAATTTAAATATTATTCTAACTGAAACATATAAAAGCATCCAGATTTTAAACGAACAATAATCAAAACTCTGCCAGAAGACGACTGATGAAACTCAGTTGAAAGTACTTGCAAAAAACAACCAAATAAAAAAATAGATTGACCAAGACGACTATGGAACATTTTTGCATAGATTCGACCGAGAAATAAGAACGACAATTCGAAAAATGGAAAAATTACAAAAGAAAGCTTATTAAGAAAAAAAACTCTCCGTGCTATTCAACAATACTCGTCTGAATAAAAAACATGCTGCTAAAATTCGAACGTAAATGGTTACATTTAATCACTACAAACAGCCATCTGTTTCAGTAAATGAGACTCTGTCAGGCGACCCTGAACCATTTGATGCTATAGAAAAAAGTTGTTTTTTTCTATAGCGTCGAAGTGTTCATAGTCGCCAGACGAAGTATCATTGAGTGAACCAGATGGCTCTTTGTAGTGACCAAATGTAACTGTTTACTCTCGAATAAATAATAATCGAGCACTATCAAACAACCTCGTTGTATTTA
The DNA here is from genome assembly GCF_053919585.1 of Euprymna scolopes. NCBI lineage: Eukaryota > Metazoa > Mollusca > Cephalopoda > Sepiida > Sepiolidae > Euprymna > Euprymna scolopes. Next base: position 22,018,731 of record NC_136484.1, on the reverse strand, counting down.
TTAGTTCCTACTTTTGAACATATATATATATATATATATATATATATATATATATATATATGAACAAATGATTAATAAAACATGTTAAAAGACATCTTGAAAAAGAGTTAAAAACGTATTTAATTTTAAAAAAGGAAGCACAAGATAAGTGGATAGTCCTTAATCCGCGGAGTTTCGAAGAAATACTCTCCTTCTCATCAGAGGGCAGGAATTAGCAAAATGCAGGATCGGATTTTGCATATAAAAGTATTTAATGAAACTACAAGTAAGTCACAGATCTTACTTGGTTAAAAAAAGGGTGAGGTAGGGGGAATAGGAAGTAAAAGAAAAATGATAAAAAGATTTCACATGAATGAATAGTCCGGTGAAGGGTAAAATATTACTATTATTATAAGCTCTATTTCCTTTTTGGTTTTATTGAGCTTTTACATCTGGTTGAGATTACTTTACTTGTAAATATTAACTCTTTAATATTTATAATATATTTTAAGTTTACCATTTTGATTACCTTGGTAAACTTATTGTAATTTTTTTTTTAATTTATATATATATATATATATATATATATATATATATATATATATATATATATTTGTAAAGAAGTGAACCATAGCGGAAATTCAGTCGACTAAAATAAGATGGAAAACGTGGTGAGAAAAAAGAAAAAAATGGGGGAAGTTACATGTACCAAATGTACAACATGTAAATTCCCCCATTCTTTTTTTTCTTTTTCCTCACCCCGTTTTCCATCTTATTTTAGTCGACTGAATTTCCGCTATGGTTCACTTCTTTACAATTATTCTAAAATTTTGCCAATCGAATATATATATATATATATATATATATATATATATATATATATATATATATATATATATATATATACCCAAAACCTATAGCCTTGATGGAGGGGAGACTTAAACTTGCTGCTATGGTTCTAAATTATCTGAAATAATAGCAAGGGGAGACTCGATTCCAAATATTTCTCATATATTATATCTCCCCTCTTTTGAAAAAAAGAAATGGTACGATTATGAATATCTCCACTATTAAATAATCCTTGTACACTGTGAAATTTACTTTATGTATGAAAACCAAAGAGGGGAGATATAACATATGAGAAATATTTAGAATCAAGTGTCCCCTTGTTATTTCAGATCATTTGAAACCATAGCAGCAAGTTTAAGTCTTACCTCCATTAAGGCCAGAGGTTTGGGGAAAATATCAGATATTTTGTAATTCATATGAAAAAATAGAACAACAAATCATTATGATTGAAACATTTTATGTCTGTAAAACTATCCCCCCTCGAAAGGCTCTAGATGATGGATGATCTCCTTAACGTGCGATCCTAAGAGAAAATGTTACATAGCCCACTACAAAATTCAGGTCATTACTTTTCTGAGAAGCCTTCATTTGTTAAATTCTGATCAATCGTCGCTGAGATAAGGAACTGAAAAAACTGCCAAAAAAGGTGATCTATCTCTCTGTCTCTCTGTCTCTCTCTCTCTGTCTGTCTGTCTCTCTCTCTCTCTCTCTCTCTCTCTCTCTCTCTCTCTCTCTCTCTCTCTCTCTGTGTATATATATATATAAATATATATATATATATATATATATATATATATATATATATATATATATATATATATATATCTTAACAAGGCCAGAGGGGAGACAACTGGAGCAGCAAAACTGAAGCTGCCTGTTAGAACACTATATATACAAATGTAGGCAAATTTGGTCATAATTGATTGGTTTTAAATTGTAGCTTCTTTTTTACCAATTGTCATAAAATTTAAATCATAGAATAGCACTAAGATCTTCAAAGAGCCCGAAAATTTTCACGTAGTTTCGTCCCATAAAATCTAAGATATGAGTATTTCAGTATTCAATTGGGCTACAGCTCTGTTTCTCTCTCTCTTTCTCTCTCTCTCTTTCTCTCTCTCTCTCTCTCTCTCTATATATATATATATATATATTATACACACATACGCACACACACAAACACACACACACACATATATATATTTGGATAGATAGACTGATAGATATACTACCGTTTTTTCGTAATAATGTAAGTTCGAAATTTTAGCGACTATTGATCAGAATTTAACAAGGAAGTAATGATGTGAATTGTGTCGTGGGCTACGTGACATTTGCCCTTAAGGTTGCACATCAAGGGATCATTTATCATCCAGATATTTTTTTATTTTTGTGGGGCACTTTTTTACAGCCATAAAATGTTTCAATCATCATCATTTGTTTTCCTAGTTTTGCATATTAATTACAAAATATTTGATATTTTCCCAAAACCTCTGCTCTTCGTGTAGGGGAGACTAAAACATGCTTCTATGGTTTCAAATGATCTGAAATAAAAGCAAGGGATGACTTGGTTCCAACTATTTCTCATATGTTATATTTCCTCTCTTTGGTTTTCATACATAAAGAGGCTTCGTCTTAGTAGCATTAAATGTTTCCATTAATTTATGTCGCCATTCCTCTACAGACGGGAGCCATTTTCTTGGATTTTAGACTTTTCCTTGGATATGTGTACATTTGTTTTTCCTTATGTTTATAATAGAGCGTGAGGTCATCAGCACATTATCCCCCACTCATCATCCTATTTCACTCTCCCCTTCCCTCTCCGTCTTCTCTCATACCCTCTCTCTCTCTCTCTCTTTCTCTCTCTCTCTCTCTCTCTCTCTCTCTTTCTCGTGCGTCTGCATTCCCTATTTTGTATCTCCAGTTTCTCTCTCGCAATCATCTCCATTCACGCCAATCTCCAACCATCGTCTCCTTCGGACGAAGTAAGTCTCTCAATTTTAAACAGTTTTCATTTCCTGAGAAATCGGACACTTAAGAGCATTAACAATTTTCAACTAAAAAAATATAATAAAAAAAAGGCAAACAACAAAACTAAGAAAAGAACAATGACTCCATTCAGTCTTTTTTTAATTTTTTTTTTTTTTATTATAAAGCAGACAGACAATTCTCTACATTGTCTACGGAGCAGTTGTTTCTGTTAACGTCTCTTAAATGGCCGTTAAAACGCGAGGGAAGTCCTTACTGAGATTCGGATTGTTCGTGTCCAATGGGTTGCAATCTGACGATCCCAACACAAACAAACATTGAATAAAGCATTTCTTAATACGTGTATCAAAAGTATTTCGACATTTTGACGACTTGCATTTATGATTGCCACCTATAATAAGATGAGAAATATGTCTCCCTTCATCTGTGTATATGTGTAACTCCTTTTGCGCACTTGTAATAGCTTAGTATTATTATACCTATGAATATACAATTTGGAATGTAATTTGAAGATTCCCCTACAGTTATACATACATACATACATACATACATACATACATGCATGCATACATACATGTGTGTGTCTGTGTATTTTTTTATTATTTTTTCGAGGGTAAACAGTTACATATGGTTGCTACAAACAGTCACCTGTTTCAGTCAGTTAGACTTCGTCAGGCGACCTTGAACCATTCGACACTAAAGAAAAAAAAAGAAAATACATTTTTTTCTATAGCGTCGACTGGTTCAGGGTCGCCTGACGAAGTCACATTAACTGAAACAGATGGCTGTTTGTAGCGACCATATGTAACTGTTAACCCTCGAAAAAATACTAAAAAATATTTTACTCTTGTTATCGAGCAATATCTAATAACCTCGTTGTATTTATTAGTCCCTACTTTTGAACATTTCAAACCTGAATATATGTATGTATGTGTGTATATATATATATGTGTGTGTGTGTGTGTGTGTGTTTGTGTGTAAAATATATATGATCTCATATATAAAAGGCTATATGTCTGTCTGTCTGTCTGTTTGTCTGTCCAGCTGCCTGCATATTTTCTAACTTTATCTAATCCAAAACTAAAAGTCGCAGAGCGGCGATATGGGCCTGAAATGATTAGAGTTTTTACGGACCGTTTTTATGGGTCTTTATCCGGTTAAAATTGTTTTTAATGGGTCAAAAATAGTTTTTAACGGGTCAAAAATAGTTTTTAACGGGTCAAAAATAGTTTTTAACGGGTCAAAAATAGTTTTTAACGGGTCAAAAATTGGTAAAAATGTTACACACTTTGTATGTTCATCTTAGCTTATATTAAATTTTCATTTTTAATCAGTTCATATGCGTGTCAGGTTGGTATTAAGTCACCAGCTTTGGATGCTACAGATTTGCTTTTGGTTTCGATTCTAGTTAACGTCATCCAAATATATTTTTTTTTTACTTTTGAAATCTTAACTCTATAATAATATATATGAAATCTGGATAAATTAAAATATTATATTTAAGCGTATTTTACGCCAATCCAAGGCCGGGTGCGCCCACCGTTAGTCTATATTCGTTTATGTATGTGTTACAAAAGATCAGAACAACATCGGTACCCTCGGTTTCAATTCTAACACAAAAGTGACCAGTCATCGAGCTCTCTTCTGGTAAAGTGACATAAAGAGAGGCTGAAGAGTTGAGCATTGCTTATAAGCTGTTTATGTCTGTCTCACTTGAAGAGAGACCAGCATAAGTGACCAAAGACTGGTCCCTATTGTGTTTGAGTTGAAACCGACAGTACCGATCGTTTTATTATTTTGTGTAATGCATATATTAATAAATAAATATTACGGTCTTGTGTTGATTTCCCTTTATCATCGCGCAATTTGCTAATGGTCTCTCCCACACTCTTACGCAGGTATGAAATATATACGAGGAGCGTGCAATAAGGAATGCCCCTGACTCACTTCCAATAGCAGTAGAGCAACGAAACTTGGCACATTTGTTAGTTTTTCTCTACATAGGAATCATCCAGAGTTATGCATTTCTCCCATCGTTTGATGCAGCTCTGGAGACCGTTTTTGTAGAACACCCCAGCTTGGTCCTCCAACAACGACGTGGCTTCAGAAATCAAGGCTGCATCATCTGGGAAACGCTTTCCTTTCAAAAACAACTTCATGGCTGGGAAGAGGTGAAAGTCAGAGGGTGCAAGGTCAGAAGAGTAGGTAGGATGGCGAGGGATTTCATAACCACACATCCGTGCTTCTGATCTGGTGGCATGCGAGTAGCGGACCGGAGCGTTATCTTGCAGGAGGAGGGTACCTTTGCTGATCTTGCCCCGCCTCTTGATTTTGATAGCTTCCCTTAATTTCCTCAAAAGTGAAGCATAATAGGTTCCTGTAATTATGGTACCCTTTGCCAGGAAATCTGCCATCACTGCTCCGTCCTGGTCCCAGAAGATTGTGAGCATGACCTTGCCAGCAGAGGGCTGCACCCTTGCCTTCTTTGGAGGTGGTGAGTCCAAGTGCTTCCACTGCATTGACTGGGCTTTGGTCTCTGGATCATAGTGATGGACCCAGGTTTCATCCTGTGTAATCAGTCTTTTGAAAAACATCTTGGCACATCTCCAAATTCATCATTGAGCACTCGACGCGTTCTCGTTTCTGGAATGGTGTAAGCAACCTGGGAACTCATCTGTCAGACACCTTATGAATATGCAAATGATCATGAATGATAGTTTCCACAGACCCTGTACTAATCTTGACATCTTGGGCTATGTGGCGAATAGTAATGCGCCGATCTTCCAAAATGGCAGCCTCAACTTGACGGACAGATGCCTTATCAATGGCAGAAGGAGGGGGCGACCATGTCTGGAAGCTATTTCCACAAACTTCCAGCCATGTTTGAATTCACGATGCCAGCGTTTTACAAGGTCATATGATGGGGCATTATCACCATAAGTTTCTTTCATTTCATCAAAAGTCTCCTGTGGTGTGTGTCTTTTCAAATGCAAAAACCGGATCACTGCTCGACATTCAACAGGCTCCATTCCACACCTGACACAGTTCAAACACTTGTAAAATAGAAACCACAATTAGTTCAGAGCTGTAATTTGCCACATACCCCGTAGATATATAAATCATTGCACATGCAAAATTTCCGCTAGATCAGACAACTGGAAGTGGGTCAGGGGCATTACTTATTGCACGCCCCTTGTATATATATATATATATATATATATATATATATATGTATATATATATATATATATATATATATATATATATATATATATATATATATATATATATATATATATATATATATATGAATAAAAATAAAATAAAAATACCAGCGATGGTTGACGTTATGTTGTTTTGAAAAAAGAAAAACCGAATGAATTTATAAAATGGTTATCAACGTTTCATCCCTATTGCATGGGACATCTTCAGGATAATAAAAGGAAAAATGCAAAAGAAGAAAACGATCATAGACCATACGTTACCGAAAAGGAAACAGTTTAGAATCTTACCCATAACGGGAAAGAATCTATAAATGTGTGTGTCATGGGAAGGTTGAGTTATTCAATGTCTATATATATACACTTTTAAATACCTAACTTAACGTATTTTAAAAAAAAATATATATATATATATATATATATATATATATATACATTGAACTACCGAACCTTCCCATACGCACACATTTAAAGTTTCCTTCATGTTATGGATAGGGTGTTTACACTCTTTCCTTTTCGCTTACGTATAATCGTTTTCTTCTTCTGCATTTTTCCTTTTAATATTCGGATCACCATTTTATAAATTTATATAAATTCACTCGGTTTTTCTTTTTTCAAAACAACACACACACACACACAGACACACACACACACACACACACACACACATATATATATATATATATATATATATATATATATATATATATATATATATTGAAGTACAAATCAAGGGTGTGGGAGAGAACATTAGCAAAATGCTCGATGATAAAGTGCAATTAGCTGTGTGTGTGTGTGTGTGCCTGTCTGTTTGTCTGTGCATGTACATTTACCTACTAAATAATCTGTCAATTTTCAGTCTACAGACTCGAGATATGACATAAGGAGTATTGAGATTTGGAGAAATCATTTTAATAATTTTTCGGCCAGAAATTTGACAGTCAATGTGTCAAAGTTCAACGATTTGACCTTTGTAAAACCTTACCACACCAAGTTTGGGTCTAAACACTTGAAAAACCTTGTAAAACCTTACCACGCCAAGTTTGGGTCTAAACACTTGAAATTTTAGATGTAGGTTACTTGAATATGGATCAAACTTTTTTTATTTGATTTGAGCACAAAACAATAAATGTTAAGGGGTCAAAGTATATATGTGTGTGTGTATGTATGTATGTATGTATGTATGTATGTATGTGTGTGTGTATGTATGTATGTATGTATGTATGTATGTATGTATGTATGTATGGTTCTGTTGTCATTAAGAATCCAGAAAATATTTTGAAAAGATGGCAAGAGCACTTTACTGATGTGTTTCACAATCCCTCAGCAGTAGATGCTGATGCAATTGATAGCCTACCACAATGTGATATCATGTTCAGAATGGATCGTTTGCCTAATCTGGTTGAGGTGCAGTAGGCTATCGCACAAATCAGCAGTGACAAGGCACCTTGTTTGGATGGTGTTCCGGTTGGGCTTCTTAAGATTTGAGGTGCGAATATTGCTAATGCTATCCTTGGTTTTGTTGAGGAAATCTGGGAAGGTGCTCCTGTTCCACAGGATTGGATTGATGGTGTCTTGGTGACCCTGTTTAAAGGAAAGGAACAGAAAAATGTTTGTGACCACTTCCGTGGGATCATGCTTTTGGAAGCTGTTGGGAAAGTTCTTGCACGATTTCCGTTAAACAGGTTACTGGAGGAAGTTTGTCCTAATGCTATTCCAGAGTCACAACGTGGATTTAGGTCTGGCAGAGGAACTATATATATGATTTTTTCAGCTCGGCGAGTCCAGGAGAAATGCAATGAACAACACATACCACTGTATCAAGTGTTTGTGGATCTAACCAAAGCATTTGACACCGTTAACAGGGATGCTCTCTGGTTAATCTTAGAGAAAATAACGTGTCCTCCAACCTTTTTTAGCATATTCAAGGAACTGCACAGCGACATGAAAGCTCGAGTCTCGTTTAACGGAAAATTGTCTGATAAAATCCCAGTTGACAATGGTGTCAACAAGGTGATATTTCTGTCCCTACTCTTTTCTCTATATATTTTGCTGCTCTACTTGCTCATGCGTTTCAAGATTGCGATAGAGGTGTCATGTTAAAGTTTCGAACCACAGGTCGCAGTTTTAATCTTAGAAGATTTAATGCCAAAACCAAGTTGCTTCATGTCTTGGTGAAAAAGTTACTGTATGCAGATGATGCTGTTTTTTTGTCACACATTGAGACTGATATGCAGCATATAATAGATCGCTTTGCTGACTCCTGCACTGCCTTTGGTCTGAGGATCAGTCTGTCTAAAACAAAGGTTATGTTCACTCCTGCATCAGGCCAGCCATACGTAGAGCTGAACATCATGGTCTGTGGTGCTAGACTGGGAGTAGTTGATTCATTTTTGTACCTTGGTAGTTCTCTGTGGAGGGATCGCTGTCTCGACACTGAAATCCACAGACGAATTCAGAAGGCATCTGTAGCTTTTGGAAGGTTGGGGAAGAGAGTATGGTCTGATTGTGGCATCACAGACAAGACTAAGATCTGCATTTACAAGACCTGTGTGCTAACCACTCATCGGAGACATGGACATTGCATCAAAGGCATATTAAATGGCTTGAACGATTTCACCAAAAATGCTTGAGACGTATCTTAAATATCAAGTGGCAAGCACAAGTACCCGATACTGAAGTCCCTGTGAGAGCATGTTGCTTTAGTGTTGAGACCCTTGTAATCAGATCTCACATGCGTTGGGTGGGCTATTTGGTTTGAATGAAAGATTGTAGGCTGCCAAAACAAATTTTTTACGGGGAGCTGGAAAATGGCAAGCGCCCTCAACACAAGCCTATGAAGAGGTTCAGGGACTCCACAAAGAATAATTTGAAAGTCTTACAAATCGACATCGACACATGAGAAGAACTTACTCTGCAAAGGCCGAAGTTATGAAAGCTTGTGATGCTCTAGAGAAAATAAAGCAGGCCCACAGAACTCTGAATCGAGAGCTTCGCAATGGTTTAATTGACTGTCTTAACCATGACACACAGAGCTGGAAATTCGACATTTGTGAACGAGTGCTTTTGTCAAAAGCTGGCCACCTTAAGTCGCACAAATCTCCTGTTCAAGTCAACTTTACACCTATTAGTTCGAACCAAATGATCTGTTTAACATGCAGCAAAGTTTGCAAGTCTACTGCTTGTATGAGAAGACATGTGATTGTTCATAGGAATACTCTTCAACCTCCAGAGGAAGTCAACTCGATGGAAATTTCATCGATTTGTTTGTCACATCTGCCCCAAGATGTGCAAATCTGCGGCGGGAGTGCAGAGTCATATAAGATGGTATGGACGACAAGATTGGGAGAACTCAATGTGACGGCGATCATCTGGAAAGATGCAGAAATCATCATGTATGGACGACATATGCATGCTGTCATATATACCACACCATCTACGAGGGATGTTCTAAAAGTAAAGCCTCTTATTTTTTATGTGCGTTAAAAGTAGAGATGCGTTATTGAATTCCTCTGAACAGAAAAATATAACCGATCAATATTCACTGGCACTTGTTGAACGTTGGCGAAGCAGAAACACTTTTAGGAGATAGGTTTGTCGATCTAAGAGTAGCGACAAAGATGTGAGTTACAAAGTTCGCTCCGGACAATGTATAAAAAGAAGCTGACAAAAGTGCATTGAGAATGGTGGTGAGTTTGTTGATAAGTAAATTCTGAAGCATAAAACGTCGTCCGTTTTTAGGGTAAAACTTCTAGTTTTTAAACGTTTAATTCTTAAGTTTTAGGTAATTTCTTAAACTTTAGACTCTAATATAAAGTGTGTACATGCACGAAATATACACAACAAATATATTCCAAAATGATTACCCATTTTAGTACTGACCAGGTTCAACGTCGCGTAATGCTTACTGAGATAATAGCGTTGTTATTTAGAAACCTATTCTTAACATAGGGAGTGGGGTGTTTTGTAACTATTCTGCACTTTTACCTAACAAATCAATAAGCTGAAGATATTGTTAAAATTCAATTTAACTTGAAATTGCTTTCTAAAATCAGCGCGTATTCTTTATAACTACTTCAAGTATAAGCACATTTATCCAAGTACTTTAATTAATATAGTTTAAAAATATATTTAGTTATGGGAAAATTCAATTTTAAAAATTTTTATGGATGCTTAGTGAGGTTTTCTAAAAAAAAAATTTGCTACTTTGTAATCCTCCATTGTTCATATGATAGAGATTTAATGCAAATTCACGAAAATCAAGCGTTTTAATTAAATATTTACCATCATTTTAATCCATGTTTAAAATTAGGGCTAGGACAACAGCATATTCTTTTCATTGTTTTGACTCTCGGGTGTGTATCCGTTGATATCGTATATGCTTTTATAGAGCGTGGTGTGGTTCTCGGTTGATTAACTGTGTCTAACTGTGTCGGATATATACTCGAGAGTCAAAAGAATGAAAAGAATATGCTGTTGTCATGACCCTAATAATACTACAGAAAATGCATGTTTAACATTGTTACATGATTTTTTTTATAAATAAATTAAAATATAATGCATCATTTCCGTGTATGGATACAGTTACAATATAGTGTGCTGTCCTGGTGTGGTTTGAGTCAGCTACTACCGACAAAGGAGGGTTTCAAGTGGATTATTATGTACACAAGCAGTCTCCAATCTTATGAATATATAACTTAGGCAAAATGAGTTTAACGAAAGTAGTTTTTGCTGTTTATACCGAGATGTGTCGCCAGCCTCACACATACTGCGCCTGCTATTATCAAATGATCACATATCTGGTACTGACCAGGCCTTCTGTAGCTTACATTTGCTGATCTAAAGAGAATAAATTTGGTAGAATAGTATAGAATAAGTTGTGAACTAAAATAGCTGATTTTCATTAATAAAAGTTTGTAAGGGGCAAAACCATCATCCGTCCTTGTATCGTATATTGTTGGAATATCTAGGCTGGTGTACTTGCCACTTACCCCTCCCATTTAGACATGCTTAAACAATAATCTCTAATTTATTAGTTTGATCACTGTCTACGAAGCTCGAGTTCCTATCCCATGTCCGCAATGTTGCATCCATGTGTTCGTATTTTTACAAGTACTCCAATGATATACTCTGATGAACCTGTTGTCCTGATACTACCCAATCAACGTTAATACTCCCGACTAATCCCCAAATGAACTAAATCTCGCATTTTTATTGTTGCCGGAAATCTTTCTTCTGTAATAGCTTTCTTAGTCGAACTGCTAGCATTTGGAATTCCCTTTCTACTTCCTGTTTCTCTGTGTGTATCAGCATGCACAAATTTAAATGCAACGTGAACAAACATCTTGCAGTACAACTCCTCACGCAGGATGATCCTATGGATAATACGCCTAAATTCACAGTAGTTTTTTTTTATGAGTTGTTTGGTTGAATTAATGTAGATAAAAAAAAGGTGAGTGCTTTTTGGTTTTTTACGTATTCTGTTTTTCATACTTCAGCTGTTTTTCTCTTGATATTTTTCGTTTATCTTTTCATGTTTTTTATAAAAAGGATTTATTTTGAAAAGAAAAACATGACTTAATCGCTTCCCGCCTCCTCCCAATATCATCTTCGCTGAATTAATGCTAATAAAATCCTTACATTTCTATGAATTTTTCTTTCTTTCCAACAAAATTACCTACACTCTCTCCCCTACACACTCTATATCTCTCCTCCTCTCTCTGTTGTTCGATTCAACTCTCTCCCTTCATCACGTTCTCTTTATCTCTCTATCACATAATTCTTTTATTGTCTACGTTTCTTTGCTACATGCATGCGTTCCTGCAGTGTTTGAGTGCGTGGTACGTGTTGTCAATTCGTTTTAATGGCGTCCCTCGTAACTCGGCGCTCAATATGTCGGCCGAATTTAGAGCATGTGATGATAAAGCGATGAAAGAAACGTATTACTTTTCATGTTGATATCAGCAAAGAGGTTAATTGCTTTCGTCTTTTCAAGCAATGCATGCAGACGCTTTGAAAAGACGGACACAAATAACAAAAAACAGCATAGAAATATAAATGATATTCAGATTGACTGCACAATTAATTGTGTGTACCTGTCTCTATGGCAGCAGTCTATGTTGTTGTTTTGGGATTAGATCGACACGCACGCCACCCCCTCTCTCTCTCTCTCTCTCTCTCTCTCTCTCTCTCTCTCTCTCTCTCTCTCTGTATATATATATATATATATATTCAGAATGTGAGAGATTATATAATTATTACCACAGCCAAACAACGTCGCAGTTCATAAGAGCCATGAAAACCAACAAACTGGAAGTCCAAGGTTCGAGTTTCGCCCTCATTTGGGCTCATCAGTTAGACATACCCGAACTCGGAGTTCAAAACCCGAGCCTCTTGCATACAAGGCGAGTACTCTGCCACCTGAGCTAACCCGCCACACACACACACACACACACACACAAAGTCTATTAATTAACACATATCAAGCAAACCGCGGAAAAATTCGACTATGGAACGGATCTACTTCGTCCTGACAGGGGATGTGGTCATCCAACCAGCTAAAATTCAAGACGATGTCTCATAAGTAGCTATCCTAGGGAGCAAGTAGTAATAGAATTTTTAGAATGTGAGAGATTATATCATTATTTCCACAACGGTTTCGAATCCAGAGTTCAGATATGTCTGAATGATGAGCGACAATAAGGGCAAAACTCGAGTCTTGGACTTCCGATGTGTTGGCTGTCATGGTTCTTGTGAGCTGCGACGATTTTTAGCCGCGGAAATAATTTTATACATATATATATATATATATATATATATATATATATATATATATATATATATATATATATATATATATATGCATACTAGCAGGGCGCTTGGCATTTCCCGTCGTAAAATACGCATATACAGGGTGTTTCAAAAGTCTTGGGAACATAACGATTTTTAATAACTCAAAAACTATTAGGAGTTGAAAAATGAAATTGGTATGAGCTCATCCTACACGATTAATCAAATCTTTATGCATTTAAGACTATGGCACCAGTTTCATTTTTCTACCTGGAATAGTTCATGAGATATACGCATTTGTAATGTTCCCAAGATTTTTGAAACACCCTGTATATAAAATTATTTCCGCGGACAAACACCGTCGCAGCTCACAAGAACCATGACAGCCAACAAACCGGAAGTCCAAGACTCGAGTTTTGCCCTATATATATATATATATATATATATATATATATATATATATATATATGCATACTAGCAGAGCGCTTTGCATTTCCCGTCGTAAAATACGCATATCTCTATCTCTCTCTCTCTATATATATATATAAAGTAGTAGCGTTCGTGTGTGTGTGTGTGTACAACTCCCCTATGATCATCAAAGAAATATAAAGTGTATATAGTGTGTGTACACCTCTCCTGGTCAAGAAATATTAACGCCCATGATGGGATACTTCAAAGGGGGCGTTTATTTTTATGCATAACTTCTATATATCGCATTCTTCACATCACATCTACATCGACTGAGTTATGGTCATTAGCATATCACATTAAATTAAATCATTTTAAATAATTACCTTGATGATATTAATATTCGTCATAATAACCTCGTTAATACTGTACTATTTAAAATATTATTTGAAATTTAATTATTTAGTTTATTTTCATTTCAATTTATATTTGATTTAACTTAAAGTTACTTATTATTATCGTAAATCTGAAACGTTTTAATGTTCAACCAGAAAACCAATAGTTTAATTCTGTGATAGTTTAATTCTGTGATAGTTTAATTCTTTGAGCACGTTATTAAATATGTTCTGTAATAGATTTGTTTTCATTTCAAAATATTCTTCTAAGCTGAATTATTATTGGTGCTAATGCAGAGAGTGATCCGCGCTATTTTTTAAATCGTATTTCCACGTTTAATTAAAGTTTTATTATATGTTTTTTTTATTCAATTGTAAGGTTAAAGTACAGAATAGGCACAAAGCACCCTCTCCTCCCCATGTTAAGTATGGCTTTTTAAATAATAACATTATTATTTCAGCACGGATCACTCTCTGCATGAGTACCTTATTATTTTTATTTTTAATTTGGAGGTAATTTTTTTTTTTTTGCTTATTCTTAATTTTTAAGCTACCTTTTTTATTTTTTATTGTTGAGTTATCCGTTTCTTTCACTGTATTTAGTAGTTTTACGCCGATATAATTCATCGTTCTGTTTATAATTGTTTATTTTTTATTAAAAAAAATTACAGCCATTGAATTATAAGTGGTTTGTCATACTTATAGGTAAATGTGTAATGAACAGATAGCATAAAGTTAAATTCAAATTTTGATATATCTTTTAATTTAAACGCGGAAAAAAAACAATTGGGACGCTGAAAACGTACACAGTAGAACAATACGTTGTAAAACGCTCTTATGGTTGTCAACGGGTTAAAGTTGATTTACTTGTAAAAAAAACATTGCGACAGTATAGTTGTAATACAGAATAGTTGCAAAACATCCCACCCTTCCCATGTTAAATAATAATTTCTAAATAATAGCGTTACTATTTTAGTGCGCAGGTCAAATTCGGCAAAAATAGCGATTTATGTTTATTTGTTTACGCTGTTATGGGTTTATGTTTATGTACGCATAAACAACCGGAAGTCTTAAACCGGATGTTGGGTTACAATACCCGTTACAAGGTCATTTGAGTTTTATAATTATATAGATTTAATATAAAATATATATTTTTTTTACCATATATGATATCGCATACATTGCTATGCTATAATTATTACCATAAATCGGTATTTTTTTTTTTTAGTTTACTGATTCATCGGCATTCATATTTTAATTGTCGACCTTTATAGGTTTTGAGGGACGTTGAGAACGACTATTGCATTTATTTCTTGCGCAAACGAGTAGTTATTCATATTTGAAGACATTCAGTATCCAACGTAATCACTAAAGGAAGCAAGATGGCCGCCCGTGCATTTACTAAAAATCACCAAAAAGAGCCAAACGAACCAAAAAATGAGCCCAGGTGTGACCGGCTTCACATGTTATACTAAAGTCTTAGAAGTGGTCTCGGGAAGACGTAAAGATGGCCAGTCATTAGGGTCTGTGTATCAAGAAAAGCATACCTGAGATGTTGGATGTGCTGTGTGGCTCCTTCTTCTCCCAGGAAACGTCTTGACCTCTTCACTCTGGTGGCGTTCTGATTGGAATTTTCATTTCTTCGTCGTCAGGGCCACTTTTCGATTTAAGACATTTATGGCAACACAAGAAAGACGACACGCGACACAATTGTAATATATATGAGAAATCTTAACTATTTATTTTACAAAATATAGATTACAATACATAATACGATTAATTTTTACAATTAAAACTGGACAATAGGATTTTCAAAGCTAACTAACCTACCCTAATTAGTGTTGAGGGAGAGGGTGGCCCTCTCATTTACGGAGAGACAGAATATGCGTCCTCACATCATGATGGTGGGTGCAGAAAGAGACAGAGAGCTCTAGAAAGGGAATCATGGGAAGGCATCTCCCTGTATCTCTACGGCCAAATCATCACTCGGACATGCTGCAGAGTGCGTTAGAAACAGTGGCACTAAGAAATAGTGTCACATCCCTCCCTCCCTTCACTTTCTCATGATTGGACAAATAATTATTTTTATGATATAAAAAAAAACACATTTATTTTCGTTTTATGACACAACCCGATTTTTTTCTTATGACACCAAATCTGATAATCAAACCGGTCGCAAATTTACCGTTTGCATGGTATGAACACCTGGACCCTGGGACTTTTTGAAGAAATGTTAGTTTCAATAAAGTGAGGGGATCACTTGTCTTGTATAATTTAACCTAAAATGAACACCCACACGTTGACCCCCCCCCAAATACATTTTGTTTACATTGGGTAAGGGGGGTCGGCGGCGGCCGGGGAGGATGTTGGGGCGTTGTTGTAATTGTAGTATTTAGAAGTGTTTCCTGTGAAGGTGTGCTTTGCAATAAGCATAAATAAAAGTCAAGGTCAGACGTTTAAAACCATTGGCGTAGACCTGACATCAGACTGCTTCAGTCACGGTATGTTCTACGTCTCCATCAGCCAGACAGGAAGTTAAAAAAAAACTCTACATTCTGGCTCCAAATCAAAGAAGCAGAAATGTAGTTTACTGCGAGGCTCTTCAATGAAATGTTCGAAAAAAGGATATGATGAAAAACTGATATGATCTGATTGTGGTATGTTTTCAGTATTTAATGTGTTAGATCAGATTTAAGCATCGAGTTGAAATTTACTTCTCTCTTACAACATCCACTTGCTGGAAAAGTTGCCCACAAATCGCATACCTGACTGTGCAGCAATGTCCCGTGCGATTCGCGGGTATCTTTGCTAGTAATATTATATTTTAATTCATACAGAATCTGACGCATGTGATATGAGTATTATATTTTTCTAAACAATTCACTTTTTATTATTAAAAAAAAATATTCCAGCTGAGATCGAAACCAAAACCCAAAGACAGTGAGTCAAGTAACCATTAAGACAACTCGATACGATCTGAAAATTTCAACCAATAGCTGTATTGATTTTTTATCTGGAACAGCATTATGCCGCTCTAATTTGTAATGAATCGGAAAGCTCTCTGTGTTGCAGTTACAGAAACGCCCAACACAATGAAACGGAGCAGAAAAGAACAATATTAAATGAAAGATGAGGAATAAAAGTTATATATAACTTTATTATATCATCACAACAATAAGAAATAATTAAAGGAAAAAAAACTATTTAAGCCATGGCCTTTCCATGTTGCTCGGAAATCCATACAGTTGTGAAAGCTTTATGTAGAACCAACCAGAGTGCTATGGCTGCCACAAGATAGAGCATACACTAGACCTCAGGTTTTACGTCAGTGTTTTTCCGATATATATATATATATATATATATATATATATATATATATATATATATATATATATTACATGGGGGTCACCCCTTATCAAGGCCCGAAAGCCACTCAAGGATAAGGGTTATTGCGTGTACAGTAATCAGTGAGATATTATTGTAGTAATCATTAGTATTGTGGGTTTTGATAGAGTGTCTTACTTAAGGGGCGGTTTGTCAGGAGTTTGATATATATATATATATATATATATATATATATATATATATATATATATATATATACTAGCGAAGTACCCGTCGTTGACTGAGTTCAAAAACAGTCTACAGAAAATGGACTGTGATTGATGAAAGTATGATAAATTATGAAAAGGAGGGGGTTGTAAAGAGATAGGTTCTGATACTCAAAAATTTAACCCTAAGCAAAATATGATGAAAGTAAAGATAATTTTCGCGAAAATATATTTTTATATCAACTTTTCGTAGGCAAGAGTGACCAACAAAATGATATTTCCTTACAAAGAGAAAATGTTATATATATAATAATATAAATATACAAGAAATAAATGTTAACATAGTGAATAAAAGTTACTTCTATGGTAGAAAAGTTCATTGGTTTGTATTTTTAAGTAGTTTGCAAAAAAAAATTGCTTTTTTTAATTCACGACCCGGTTTTTAAAAAAATAAAAATGTCAGCGACTTTGAAATCGAGAGCCCCTTTTTTAATTTGAAGGAGGGACACCTGAGCATTCTGTGTTAACAATTTAAGAGAGTTCCGTCAACGTAAGGAATATTTATAAACATATTTTAATGTTTTCTGTTATATTGTGCTTGAGGAATATTTGATTATGACATGTGTAGTTTATATAAAAATTCATTTAAGTAGTTAAAAACTATTTCAAAACAAAAAAGCATGAACTTAACTTTTATTGGCTATGGTAACATTTATTTCTTGTATATTTATTTTTTCGGGTAGTCGTTTGTTGGCTTTTCTGGTAAATACTCTTACTAAATAATATCGACGAAATATCGAAAAACAAAGAAACAAAAACAGTTTTTTAAAAATAATGAAGCTTTACTTACTTAAGTAAAATAATCTGAAACAGCAAAATGGGATATTAAAAAAGTAAACACGTAATTACTTTAGTTTTTTAAAGCAAAGAATCGATATAAATATGAATAAGTAGAAAATGGTGCCCTTTTCAAGCAGAACAGCTTCGTTTCAGTTTTACAGTATTAAACGGTGTAGTATTGCGCCGGTGGATTCAGGGTTGTACTATTGTAATGTAAAGAACACGCAGAAAGGGTTGTAATCAACTGAATTCCTTCTAGTACACTGAGAAAAAAAACTTAAACGGATATATGAATAAAAATAAAAAGGTTATGTAAAAGTTTTTCTTTTGACACGATAACAAGTAACGTTCTTATTTTTTATTATTTACCTATTTATCTATTTTCGAAAGAGTGCCACGTACAAGTAGATAAGGAAAAAACAGTTATGCCAAATTTGTGTCGAGAATTGTCTAAAGTTTCGACTTTTTTTGGGTGGGGGCTTTCACTTTAATAAGAACATGAATTTATGAGGTGAATTTATTCGACACAATATGATTCAACTCAAAAAAATACATAAACCTCAACGTGAATTAAGATTTAATGTAAGGTGTTATTGTGGGCCCTCGCCACTTTTAAAAAATCTTGTTAAACTTTGTGACATATTTACATTCTATGGAGATCAGTCGCGAACGAACACCCAATAACTTTGTTATACCAAATTCTTTCAAACTGAAACATAATTATCAAAGTATACTTATGCAAATAGATATGAAAAGTCTTTGTTAAAGTTTCCATGAAGTACAGGCGCGAACGCAGACCCCACAATTTTATTATACCATACCTATTTAAGTTGAAACATACTTATCAAAGTATTCTTATGTACATCTATATAAGAAACCCTTGTAAACGTTTTTTTTTCAAGTTTTATTTCCATACTTTGGGGGCCAGGCACGAACGCAGGCCCCACAATTTTTTATGAACAACCGTTCTGCCAGATCAAACATACCTTATCCTATATATATATCATCTTCTATCATTATATATAATCAGTTTTTTTTTAAATAGGCAACCATATAGGAGCCTATTCGTAACCAGACACACACACACACACACACATATACACAGGTGTTTAGCTTTATATTATTTGGCGCCGTAACTGACCAGACCACCTAGCAAGGGTGGGTTTAAAAGAAAAAAAGAAGAAAAAAAAGGACTTCGGTTGCCACGGGGGAAAAAAAGAAAAAAAAAGGACAAGAAAAACAATAAAATGTATGAAAAAAAAAAGAAAAAGAAAGAAAAGTAGAGAAAAAAATACAAATCAACACACACACAACGTAGGGTTCATTAAAACACTAGGCGAATTAGAAAAATAATTAAGAAAAAAAAAGAAAGGCAATACACACGTACAACCTTTTCACGAAGAAAGAAAAAGACATACAGACACACAGATGTAAAACTTTATATATAGAAAATAGTTAAAAAAAAATGTTTATCGTATTGGGAATTAGCTCGTTATGAACGAAGAAAAATATCACTTAATGTCAAAATTAGAAGGGAAAAACAAAGAATGGCCTTATTCTGTAAATTTTTAACAACAGCCAGTGAGATAACCAGAAAGAAAAAAAAAGAACATATGACTGTAGTAAGTGTGCGTCAGGAATGAGCCTTTACAAAAAGATAAACACGTCAATCACAAATATGTGTTATGAATATTTTTTGGGCATTTTTAAACTGTGAACTAAGTGTAACTTTTAAGGAAAAACAATGTGTACTTTTTGATGAAAAACAATGGATAGGTTCTGAAATGTGATTTTTTCCCCTTTTTCACGAATTGTACGATTTTTTTTTTTTAGGAATTTTTTTTTTTCTAACATGGACAATTTTAGTTCCATCGAGTGTTAGGATTGTCTGAGACTTTATAAGTGAGTCGTTTTATTTTATTTTAGAAACGACTGTATTTTAATTGTAAATGTCTAGGTACTTTTTGTAAACGACTGTGATTTTTCTTTAATTTTGAATTCTGTGGAATGGTAAAAGATGATGCACTATGCAGCCGACCTAGTTGATGACGTGGTCAAATGGGTTTCCACTAATCTGTTTTGTTAATTGAAATTTTGTTATTAGTAAGATGGGACTTTGTGATTGCTTATAGGATATTTTTGTATTTTTTAATTTATTATTTTTATGTAATTGATGTGTTGTCAAACGGTATTGGCAGAATTTTCTTGTTCTTTGACATGTATTTTTTTTCGCAGAATGGGGAGGTGGAATCTTTGCTTGTGGGGTCTATTGAAAGAATGATTAATAAAAGAAAGAACGTGTTAATTAATAATCATAATAGTAATAATAAAATTGGGAAAAAGAGAAAGAAATAAGATTTAAACAGTGTAATAATAATAATAATAATAATAATAATAATAATAATAATAATAATAAAGTTCGGAAGAGTCAAAGGTTCAGTCGGTATTAATTTTAATTTTCGAAATGTAGAATAAATGTTCTATTCGACATGAGTGATGTTTTGACCACATAAGTAAGGTAGAAAAAAAAGGATAAATATAGGGTTAAATAAACTATATGAAGAAATGAAAGAAAAAAGTGGGGCGTGAATGGAATTTAATTTCTGTGGCAAGCATGTTAGAATTTTGGAGCGGTGTTGAATTACATGGGTAGTTATTAAGTTCATTATTCTCGAGAAGTGATTCGAATTTTATTTTTTTTTATCGTGATTTCTATTGATTTCGAGTAGAATCAACATGGAACAAGTTTGAGTACTTCATGTGTGGAAACCCGATGTTTTCCGTGAAGCTATGTGTCTTCAAGGCAGGTTGCGCTTACCGACTTTGAAAAAAAAAGTTTTTTCTGACATAGCAGTAAACGGAATGTATTCTGTCCAGCGTGAGCGGATCTAGTTGTAATCAACTTCAGGGAGCAAATGAAATGCCCTCTGACATGGTGTAAGGGGCAGAGGGGGTGCAATGGCTGACGTGGCCATTATGTTACGAATCGCTCAAGAGAAGATGAATGAAATATGTATGCAAGTACTTAGGAAAATAGAAGGCTACCCACCATATGGAATGTTAAGAGGTTTTTTGTTTCCCACAAAATACTAGTAATAAGAGTAGTGTTATGATGAATAGGATAAGGCTTGGGATGGAAATTTTTTTTGTGTGTGCTACCTATGGGAAGAAAAGCTGATCTGTAAAGCCAAGGACGATGATAGTCCGTTTTAAAGAGGCAGATGGACCTCGATTTTATTATTCGGTTGATTGCCGAGAATTTATCGATCACGCGTAGTGTCGACGGGAGTAAAGGATGCTCCTGAAATTTTTATTTAAATTATGAAGAGACCATGGGGTCACAGGGAGTTGTTGACCTTCGAGGGCGCAAGGATTAGCGCCACATGGTATTATTTGTTGATATTATTTCACTTAGTATATTGAATAAAGGTATGATAGTTTTCTTTGCCAGTGGGGTGAGCATATATATCCCATTCTTAGTAAATGTGGGAAGTAGAAAATGTATGCCTTCGCCATACATTTTGATAAAAAGGGGGGAAGGAATGTTACAGAGAGAGAGAGAGAGAGAAAGACGAGAGTAAACGTGGAGGTAGACACGTTTACAAGAACCGAAGGTCAGCTGACCAGATTACGTATGTGTGACGTGGTCAGGTTTGCTAGATCTGTGAGATTTGATTTGGACTTTAAA
>NC_136484.1:21984528-21994528 GCF_053919585.1 Euprymna scolopes | reverse complement strand
ACTTTTAATAAAGATCGAACTCGTCACAGCTCGATTAATAGCATATACCACAAGACCACGGTACCTTATCAAATTTTATACACGATTTTTATCACTTTTAAATGCAAGATTGTTGATTTACTCATTTTATAGCGATTTTTTTTACATAGGCATTACCACTTATGAAGACGCAGAGACTACTCGAGGATAAGCGTAAAGAGTGTACAATAATCAATTGGACAATATAGTAATCGTTAGTAATGGAAATTCGGTAAATTTGTTAACTTAAGTGGAACGGCTCATCAAGAACTTGTTTACGTTAGACTTGAAGACAATCATATTGTAGTCAGCTAGACATTTACTCTGATGATGTGAGCCATTTATTGAAAATTCATGGATTAAGGAGATAATTTATTTTTTTTGTACTTCTTGTAGAATAACTTTATCAGAAATGTTCTAAAATTTATGGAATTTAATTCCAAATTTTACTTATATATATATATATATATATATATATATATATATATATATATATATATATATATATATATACTAGAAAAAGTACCTGTCGTTGACTAGGTGCAAAAACAGCCTACAGGAAATGGACTCTGATGTATGGAAGTATGATATGTTATGAAAAGTAAGGGTTATAAAGGGATAGCTTCGAATTTGCGGGTATCAAAACCGAAGCAAAATATGATGAAAGTAAAAATAAAATAGATAAATCCCATAGTTTATTATACCATACCTGTTCATGCTGAAACGCTTATCACAGTATTCTGTGGATCTATATTTAAAAAAAACTTGTTAAACTTTGTGACATATTTCCATTCTATGGAGGTCAGACGCGAACGGACACCCCATAATTTTATTATACCATATTTCTTCAAACTGAAATAGAATTATAAAAGTATACTTACACAGATAGATATGAAAAGTCTTTATTAATGTTTGTGCCTATTTCCATTCTATGGAGGCCAGGCGCGAACGCAGACCCCACAATTTTATCATACCATCCCTATTTAAGTTAAAACATACTTATCAAAGTATTATTATGTACATCTATATCAAAAACACTTGTAAACGTTTTTTTTTTAAATTTTTTATTTCCATACTTTGTGGACCAGGTGCATACGAAGACCCCACGATTTTAATGAATCATCATTATGTCAGATCAAACATACCCATTCCTGTGTCTCGATACATCTTCTATCATTATATGTGACCAGACACATACACACAGATGTTCAGCTTTATATATATATATATATATATATATATATATATATATATATATATATATATATATATATATATAAGGAATGTAAAAATACCAGCGGTGGTTGACGTTATGTTTTGAGAAAAATAGAAAAACCGAATGAAATTTTTAAAATTATCAACGTTTCGTCCTTATTTCAGAGGACATCTTCAGGATAATTGAAGTAAAAATGCAAGAAAAGAAAAAGTCGTAGATCGTACGAAAAGGAGGACAGTTTTTGAATCCTACCCATGTCGGGAAGGACAAACATATGTGTGCGTATGGGAAGATTGGGTTGTTCGATGTCTATATATACACTTAAAAATGCGTTAAAATAAATATGTACATTTTTTTTTCTTCTGTAAACTTATTCATTTTGTTGAAATATTTAAGGAAAAACGGTTAGCCAGGATCTGTTTTGATATTTTGTTCTTTGATTATTATTTTCCCTATGCTAGGGGTTAAATGGTAGAAGCCTTTTCTTTGCGTAATAGTATTAGTATTCAATATTAGTGCTGATTCTAAAAGTCTTCTTTTAGATCTATCTATCACGTATTTAATAATTTTCGCTTGATCTAAATTAAATGAGTGATCGTGTTCTGCACAATGGCAAAAGAGTGCATTTAGGGCGTTACCATTCCTTATATCTCTTCTGTGCTCGTTAAGTCTTAATTTCAAATTTCGCTGTGTTTCACCTATGTACGCTTGTTGACAGTTGTTACATGGGATGGAATATATACCGGCATCGGATGTGAGGGTTTTGGGAGAGTGCTTGGTAGTTTTTAATGCCTGTTTTATGGTTGATTATTGGTTTTTTTCTTGCGTGCCTTCAGAATATGCAGTCCCCAATATCTTAATTATGAATTTCAATATATTACGAATGTTTTAAGAAAACTACAGTATCCATCCTATTTCATTTCTTACGCAAAGAAAAAAGCTACGAAAATACACTATAACCTAAACACACAGAAAAATAAAACAAATACCTCACTATTAAACAGACATCTTTTCATTCCCACCCACACCAAAAATACAAAAATCTACGACACTCTTAATAGACTTGGTTTTCACTTGATACAAACAACTTCCTCGACCATAAAACAGACATTAAAAACTACCAAGCACTCTCCCAAAACCCTCACATCCGATGCCGGTATATATTCCATCCCATGTAACAACTGTCAACAAGCGTACATAGGTGAAACACAGCGAAAATTGAAATTAAGACTTAACGAGCACAGAAGAGATATAAGGAATGGTAACGCCCTAAATGCACTCTTTTGCCATTGTGCAGAACACGATCACTCATTTAATTTAGATCAAGCGAAAATTATTAAATACGTGATAGATAGAGCTAAAAGAAGACTTTTAGAATCAGCACTGATATTGAATACTAATACTATTACGCAAAGAAAAGGCTTCTACCATTTAACCCCTAGCATAGGGAAAATAATAATCAAAGAACAAAATATCAAAACAGATCCTGGCTAACCGTTTTTCCTTAAATATTTCAACAAAATGAATAAGTTTACAGAAGAAAAAAAAAATGTATATATTTATTTTAACGCATTTTTAAGTGTATATATAGACATCAAACAACCCAACCTTCCCATACGCACACATATGTTTGTCCTTCCCGACATGGGTAGGATTCAAAAACTGGCCTCCTTTTCGTACGATCTATGACTTTTTCTTTTCTTGCATTTTTACTTCAATTATCCTGAAGATGCCCTCTTAAATAAGGACGAAACGTTGATAATTTTAAAAATTTCATTCGGTTTTTCTATTTTTCTCAAAACATATATATATATATATTGGTCACACTAAACAAACTCTGCATTAGGTAACATCTTATTTTGCAGATTAATAAAAAAAACCACATGGCTAAGCGTCCATTTCCTCAAAACCTCAATTCCGTGTTCTGTGATCTAATAGACTAAAATAAGTTATTGGACAGACAGACAAATTGGCAGACACACCTTCCTTAGTTTAGAATAGGTGAAGGGCGTGTACTTTGTTATGTAATTATTTATTATAATTTCTCAGCTGACGTCGACGACTCTTTCAGCCATGTTGATGTTATTTGTTCCAGGTCAATCCTTACAAGTGGAAAATAAATCTAATGATTCGTATTAGTTTTCTTCCGTTCTTATTTCTTTCAGGTAATTTTTATTACAGAATCGGATCTTTGTGAAATGGAGATCAATTATTCATTGGAGGGTAATAATATCATTTACCCAGAAAAATTCGAGACAAATGAAGTTAGAATTTGAAGATGCCAAGCCCGTGGTTCAATAAAATCGACATTAAATTAATAGTTCAAATCTTATTACATGAGAATCAGCCATTTTATTCTTTCATTCTGTTTGATATCGTATCCACCATTTTGTTTTTTGCAACCATTTTCTTTCTTTTTTTTTTCTTCTAAATTATAAACAAATATGGGTACTAACAAGGAATTAGGTTTTTCAAGGTCGGACATTTTATAATCAAAATATCTTTAAAATTCTGTTTTACATTTTTTCATCAGTAAAATTTCTTTCATTTTTTTTTTCTTTAATTCTTGGTTCTTTTGAGAATCTTCATTGTAATTCTCTTTTATTTTTATTTCTTTTTTCTTTTTCCTCCCTCTTTCTTATATTTCTTGTTTTTTTTCTTCCTTATTTTTTGTTCTTTCCCCCCCTTTTCTCCACTTTTTCTCATGTTTTACTTTCTTTTCTCTGTTTTTTTCGTTCTTTCTCTTTTTTTCTCCTGTCTAATTTTCTTCCATTTTTGTTTATAGTTTTGTCTGCGTTTCTTTTCTCTTTTTCTTTATTTCTTCCTTTCGTTCTTTTTCTTGTTTCTCCTTTCTTTCACATTTTCTTTTACATTTTCTTTCTATCGTTCTTAAGTTTTAACTCCCTACTTTAGTTCATTATTTCTTCCTCTTGCTTATAATCTTCTTCTTTTGTCCTTTTTTATTTCCTTCTTCTTCCATTGTTTTTTTCTTTTTCTTTCCACTATTTTTTCTTTTTTTATTTTCCTATTTAGATTCCTTTATTTTCTTCCATCGCTTGCTTATTTTTGTCTTTCTTTTTTGTGTACTAGCAGTTCAGCCCGGCTTTGTTCGGGCTCTATGTACTGTTCGTAACTTGCCCTATGTGTTAATATACTTTATGTAAGATTTCAAATCTTTAGACCAAAAAATATCTGAGTAATCTCGTAGAGACCGCAGAGGTCAATTTTTTTTTATAACTTTGGCCTAAATTTTAACCCCATAATGCTTGTTTATCAAATAATACGAACGTGTAAATTTTTATTGTTATTTAATCATCATCATCATCGTCGTCGTCGTCGTCGTTGTCGTCCTCGTCGTCGTCGTCGTTGTCGTCGTCGTCGTTGTCTTAATCCGAAGATTCTATTGTTGCACTTGCTTCCCGATATTTTTCTAGAAAGACATCAACTACTTACAGGCGGGACTAAGTGAAGGTTTCCTAAATAAAAAAAATAAAAATGGATTTGAACATGGAACACCCAATTGGTCGGTTGGTGTCGAAAACCATTTGATCACTATCACATCCCATAATTTTGACAATTAAAAACAACTTAATACATATAAACAGTTGTAAAATCGATGAACACTATTTATATGAAGTCAGATGTGGCAGCAGACGTTTCTTAGGTTTACAATTTTCCTAGGATTATTATTATTATTATTATTATTATTATTATTATAATAATAATTATTATTATTATTATTATTATTATTATTATTATTATTATTATTGGCGCACAAGGAGCTTTCACACAGGTCATAAAAGATTTCTCCTTAAGAACAACCTGTGGTGTTCTTTGGAAGCTGAGTGAGAAAAAGTCTTCCCAGATTTCCAGTATTCTCCACCTATTTCGATAACATTTGCAAATAAATTTGCATTATCGCAACAGCCGCTTACCATTGATTTCTCACTAGCAGCGGCAATTGGTCGTAACTGGGGTTAGAGTTGCAATAAGCCTCCCCAAAGTCCCAGTTCTCTTCGCACTTGTCAAGCAGAGGTCTGCTCAGAGCTCTCTCCTGTCTTTCCATCCTTCTTGAGCCTTCTCGACTATTTGGCATCATTCTTTGGGTGGGGGCGATGATTGGGTAATGGGAATGGACATGAAGAAATAGATATGCAACTCCAATGTTCTTGGTTCCAGGTAATGTTTTGTGTTTTGTCTCTGCAGCAATTCGTCTGACCTGCGCATGTGGCTGATGCATTAGTCTCCGCATTCAAGGGTTTTTTCTTAATATCTCAGCTGTTCCCATTATTCTTATTCGTTGTATCTTTCCAGCCATTCCTCTGATTCCAATTTCTAAAATTCTCTTCTCAAAGTTTTACGGAATTGTTCCTAGTGCTCCTACTATTATAGGTACTATCTTTTTTTTTCATCATCCATATCCCTTTCAGCTCTCTGGCTAGCTCTGTGTATTTGCTCTGTTTCTCCTTTTCTTTGATATTTATCCTGTGTCAGCTGGGACAGCAAAGTCTGCGATTTGGCAATACTTTTCTTTCTTGGTAATTATTACAATATCCGGTTTTCATGCTTGGATGGGTTTATCCGTTTGTATGTCCATGACCCAGAGGATTTTGTGATTCTCGTTTTCAAGTACTATTGCTGGCTTATGCCTATACCATTTGTCTGTGCGTTCGAGATGCAGTTGTTTGCACAATTCCCAGTGTAATGACCTTTCCACTTAGTCGCGTTTATTCTCGTATTCCTTTTGAGCTAGTTTGCTACATTCACTTACTACATGGTTTATCGTTTTAGCCTGAATTTGCTATTTTCTTGTCGATCTTTGCTTTGATGTGGTTGGTTCTTATCGAGTTGTCTTGTACTGCGGTTATTAGGGATTCAGTTTCTCGGCTTATGCGTCCTTTTCGCATCCATGTCCAAGTGTTTTCGTTATTTTCATCTTTTGTCATCCTTATAAATCTTCCGTGTAGTTGTTTCTCTTCCCACTTTTTTCTTGTCTTATCCTTTGTCTCTCTGTTTTCTGTTTTATTGATTTTTTTTCGGTGTCTGTCGCTGCCATGATTATTCTTTCAGTGTTTTGCTTTATGTATTTTTCTAGTTTATTTTTGGTGCCATTCACACAGTTCAGTACAGACCAGTTCCATCCCGTCATCTTTCCTTTCCACGCAGGGTCGGTCAACATCGTCCTTCAGATGTGTGCCGTTGTGCATGGTCATGAGTTTTCTGGTCTTCTAATCGACCTGTCTAAGTTTTTCGTTAGTACACCTTATGAACAGTCTAAAGTATCTTTCTAGTGATATTGCCCATGTATTTATGCCTTTTAATAGGTTTCTGCTATATAATTTGGTTTCAATAAGTTTTCTTGTTCTCCTAAGGTATTCTTTTCCAATTCTTTCTTTCTGTTCTGCTGCTTTGATGGCGCCTGTTTCCAGAACTCCCAGGTACTTATAGCCTTCTTTCGTCTTCAGTTTTCCTTCTCTTATCACTAGTGATGCACACTTTTCCATACCAAACTCCATTTTGATGTCCTGGTTGAAGAACCTGGTGGTGTTTATCAATGTCTCTAGTTCATGTTCGGTCCTTGCGAAAAGTTTCAAATCGTCCATGTACATCAGGGGTTCATTTTTCCCATCGTGTTAGAGAACTTGTATCTGGCTGGCACTTTCTCAGTATATTGTTCAGGGGCACCATCGCCATGATGAGCAGTAATGGCAATAGTGAATCTCCTTGGGAGATGCCTCTCTGTATATTTATTTCTGTTATGTATTGTTCATCAGCTGTCAGTTCCAGTCTCCATGTTCTCATTGCATTTTCAATAACGTTGATGGTCTGCTTGGTATTTTATACTCTTTTAGGCATTCTATTATCCATGCTTGGGGGATTCTGTCGTACGCCATTTTGTAATCGATCCATGCCATGGCTAAATTATTTCTTTGTTCTTTTACCTTCTTTAGGATTTGTTGGTCTATATATAACAGGTCATGTGTTCCTCTCTTTCCTTTCTGGCATCTTTTCTGTTCCTCGCGGAGGAGTCCACGATTATTCAGGGAGTGGTAGATTTGTTCCATCGGTTGTGCTGCTAGTATTTTCCACATAGTGGGTAAGCACGTGATAGGCCTATAGTTGCTGTTGGCGGTTCCTTCCTCTGTGCCCTTCTGTATCAGTGTTGTTCTACCTTTTGTCATCCAAGCTGGCACGTTTGTTCCCTATATACATCTTTTCATGGTTTGAGCTAGTCTTTTGTGTAGTGTTGTGAATTTTTAGAATCAGTCTGCATGTATCCCGTTGTGTCCTGGTTCTATCCAGCTATTTTTCCTATGTTTTTTTTTTTTTTTTTTTTTTTTGCTAATTTCATTCACTGTTCCTTCTTCGATTTGTGGTAACTCTTCTTTCATGTCTTTCAGCCATTCAGCATTTCTGTTGTGTTCCTCTTGTTCTTCCCATATCTTACTCCAATAGAGTTTTGTTTCTGTTGGGTTTGGTCGTTCATTTTTTTGTTTTTCCTCCGTTCACATTTTGGGAGAAATTATTATTATTATTATTATTATTATTATTATTATTATTATTATTATTATTATTATTGTTGTTGTTATTGTTATTGTTATTGTTATTGTTGTTGTTATTATTATTATTATTATTATTATTATTATTATTATTATTATTATTGTTGTTATTGTTATTGTTATTGTTATTGTTGTTGTTATTATTATTATTATTATTATTATTATTATTATTATTATTATTCACAAGGAGCTTTCATACAGGCCATCATCAAAGAATTCTCTTTGAAAACAGCTGATAACACGTCTCCCCAGTTTTCTAGTACTCTCCACGTATTTTGGATTTGAGTTATCGTAACAGCCGCTGACCATTGATTTCTCGTTAGCGGACATTGGTCTTCACTGAAAAGCTTCCTAAAGGTCCTAGTCCTCTTTGCACTTATCCGGCGGAGGTCTAGCTAGTGATCTCTCTCCTCGGTTATTCTATCCTCCTTGATCCTTCTCGCTTATTTGGTGTGACGTCAGTCTTTGGTGACACGCAAAAAAGTGGAGGGGGAGTTGGGGTACAAGGGGTTAACTTACAATTATACAGTTTCAATTTTCATGATACC
The DNA here is from genome assembly GCF_053919585.1 of Euprymna scolopes. Lineage (NCBI taxonomy): Eukaryota > Metazoa > Mollusca > Cephalopoda > Sepiida > Sepiolidae > Euprymna > Euprymna scolopes. Next base: position 21,986,186 of record NC_136484.1, on the reverse strand, counting down.
ATGTGATGCTCCTTTATTTTTTATATCTATTCAACTTATGTCTGTTGCTCATATGTGTTGGTCTCCGCATTTAAGGATTTTCCTTAATATTTAAGCATTTTTCATTACTGTTATCCGTTGTATCTTATCAGTCATCCCTCTGATTCCAAACTCTTCCATTCTCTTTTCAAAGTTTTTTGGTATTATTACTTGAGTTACTAGTATTCGTGTTTTCTACTTCTTCTTCTTCTTTTTATTATTATTATTGGCTCACCTGGAGCTTTCACACGAGTCAGCAAACGATATGATTGGAGACCTGTGGTGTTCTCTGGAAGCTGGGTGACAACAAGTCTCCCCAGACGTCCAGCTCTCTCCTCCTCCTTCGATAGCATTTGCAAATAAATTTGCATCATCGCAACAGCCTCTTACCATTGATTTCTCGCTGGCAGTGGCTATTGGTTTATACTGGAATTTGAGTGGCACTAATCCTCCCCAATATCCCAGTTCTCTTCGCACTTGTCCAGCAGAGGTCTGGCCATTGCTCCCTCCTCGGTCTTTCCATCCTCCTTGACCCTTCTCGGCTCTTTGTTATCACTTTTTTTTGGAGGGGAACGGTGGTGAAACAATGGAGAGATGCCTGATGGGAGGTGTAGAACATGTAGATCTGCAGCTTCGGTGTTCTTCATTTCCTGTAACGCTTCTCCGTTATATTGTCTTGTGTTATTCTCCGCATTCAAGGGTTTCCCTTAATATTTCAGCCGTTTTCATTATCGTTAGGCGTTGTATTTTTGCAGCTATTCCTCTGATTCCAATTTCTGGCATTCTTTTTTCCAGGTTTTTGGGGATTGTTCCTTGTGCTCCTACTATTATCGGTACTATTTTGATTTTCTTCATCATCTAAATCCCTTTTAACTCTCTGGCTAGTTCTGTGTATTTGCTTCGTTTCTCTTTCTCTTTCATACTCACCCTGTGGTCAGCTGGGACAGCAAAATCTACGATTTGACAGGATTTCTCTTTCTTGTTAATTATTACGACATCTGGTCTTCTTGCTTGGGTAGGTTTGTCCGTCTGTATGTCCATGTCCCATAGGATTTTGTGGTTTTCGTTCTCGAGTACTGTTGCGGGTTTATGCTTGTACCATTTATCTGTACACTCAAAATGCAGCCGTTTGCATAATTCCCAGTGCACTGCCCTCCCCACTTGGTCGTGCCTGTTTTTGTATTCCTTTTGGGCCAGTTTGCTGCATTCACTTACTATATGGTTTATTGTTTCGTCTCTTTGTCCACAGAGTCTGCATTTGCTGTTTTCTTGTGTTTTATCGACCCTTGTTTTTATATGGTTGGTTCTTACCGAGCTGCGGTTATTAGGGATTCAATTTCTCGGTTTATATGTCCTTTTCGCATCATTGTCCAGGTGTTTTCGTTATTCTCATCTTTTGTCATTCTTACGAATCTTCCGTTGTTGTTGTTGTTGATGATGATGATGATGATGATGATGATGATGATGATGATGATGATGATGATGATGATTTACTCACTAGAAGTTGTCACATAAGTCATCATCAAATATTGCTCTTTTAGAACTTGGAGTCTGAGTGCCAAAAGTTTCCCCAGATTTCCAGTACTCTCCACCTCTTTCGATAAAATTTGCAAAAGAATTTGCGTTATCGCAACCGCCCC